>NW_015388967.1:33949-44185 GCF_001527695.2 Protobothrops mucrosquamatus
GAAGAAAAATGTAAACAAGAAATAATGGGGCAATAAGGATAAATACTTTAAAAAAGAATAAGGGGGAAAATGTAAAAAATAGAAGAATACTGGCACGAAGTTGATGTTAAAATATATATTGTGTATATATGTGTATTATGTTTTGTTTTGTTTTGTTTGTCGGTTTAAATAATAAAAAATAAATAAATAAAAATTAAAAGAGATATACAAATAACAAACCAAGAGAGTGATCTGGATAACTTTCCTACCAGTATACTGGATTTACAAAAAAAAAACTTGTTAAAGCTTTGAAGAATTTTGTGAGAAAGGAGAAAGAAAAAAATAAAAAGAAATCAAGTTCTAGGACAAATTCTAGGGACTAAAGATCAAGATCGTTAAAAATAAAAGAAGGGGATATAAAACAGATTTATTTGATAATGATTAAAAAGAGATGTTATCTCTGATAACCTTAATGGATTAAAATTGAGGTTTTAAGGATGCAATATGGGAAAATAGATTATTTGTTATATTTTAAGAGAACTAATAAGTTACTAAAACCGTTTATACTTGTGATGAAGGGAAAAGTCATTTCTTTATATTTTCTCTTCTTTTTCTTTACTATATTTTTATTTTTTGTTTCTTTTCTTTTCTGTACTTTCTATTTTTTCTTTTCTTTTTTAATTTGTATTTTACAATACTAATTTTTAATAAAATTACCCTATTAAAAAATTGCTAGAAAAGAGAAGCTAAAGCAAGGAGAAACTTTAACTGTTCAATTTTCCTCAGTGAAAAGGATGACAAATTATCACCCAATGAATGGATTATTCTCACCTGGATATACAAATTTAGAGGTTAATCTGTATGATACAGATAAGGATAACCAAATGAACATGTTTTGCATGCACTGAGTCTCCCTTTTTTAATGTACAAAATTAGCATCAATTTATCCGTATTACATTGCATGCATTTGTACCCACATTGCTGCTTAAATATAAACTCTGGTATGAATATTCCTTTAAAGGAGAATATTTGTAGTTCAGGATTGAAATGACGGGTGCTTGGATGTTTTCTTGCAGATGTTTCATTATCCAAACTATGTAACATCATTAGTGCTAGAATATTCCTTTAAAATTAGATTTCTAATGCAAGTTTGAAACAAGCACTGTATCACAACATTCAAAGAAATGTATAATCTGTAGGAAAACTAAATTTTGATCCATGTTGTTGAATGTTGCTTGTCCTTTCCCTCTCCCTGAGGCAAATTTGATAACATGAAGGTTTCTTTATACATTTTTTTATTATCCTATTCTCTTTCCTTAGAAATTATTGCCTAGATTTTTCATTGTCTCTCTTCTGCAAAATAAAATGCAAACATATTGCTTGGGAGACCTATATTTTGAAGGTACTATTCTTATGACTTTTCTTGTACATATATAACTAGTTTTTGGCTAGCTAATGTAATTCCTCTACTTGTTTTTTAGATCTTTAAAAGTTGCTGCTGCCATACCATATTGCTGTTGAATTATTTTCTATACTATATTATAATATTGAATTTAGCCACATCAGACAAATGATTGCAATCTAAACTTTTCTAATTTTTGAATCAGTAATTAATGGTGAACTATAACAACTTCACAAATGAAGGTAAATAAATACGTATGACCCAGGATACAGTAAGTTGCAAGATCCAATGTGAGTTGATCATTGGCTTACTCTTCCAAGCTTTAATTAACAACAACTAAAAGCCACACACAACCAGGAACCATATAAACACAATGCATAGAACAGCCCAGTATACATTCCTGAGAGAGAGAGGTTCTCTGATGATGGGCTCCAGCATGAGCCCAAAAGCTTGGAAGAATAAATGTTTGGTCTCAGTGACCGATTCAGATTGGATCTTGAAAGTTATTTTTCCAAACCCACTGATTTTGTGTGACAGTTAATGCATTCACTATATAAAACAATGCAAGTTCTGATACAGGGAAAAACAACTCTAAAGAAGTCAGCCTATGAGGACAATTTCAATGTTTATGCAGCATAAAAAGTGTTTGCCTTTTGTGGTGTTCGTGGATTGAATATAGCAATGCTTACAAATAAAAAACAGTTTTCAAGGAGAAGCTGTCTTTATTCACCTTGCAGAGTTGCTTTGCTTCATTATATAATTACTTAAATTTCCAGCTATTTCTGATCCTACCATACAGTCACCATTAATACATGCATGGCACTGAGCAGTTTACAAGATCATTTGTCTTTGTTGCAGAGTAATTAATGTCGAGGCAGCACTGTGTGAGAATTAATGTTTTTGTAAATGCAAATAAAGAAAAAAAATCCAGCAGAGAAAATCAATTCAGCTCCATGGTATATTGAGTTCATTTCATTCTGTTCTGCTTGTAGGAATTCTTGTGAAGCTTCAAAAAAAAGTCACAAATGTAATTCTTCCTCTCTCTCATTTAACATTGGTGCAATATAACTGTATCATTATCCACCATCCTGATGTACAATGAGGATAATTGTTATCAAAGCTAGGTTGAAAGTAACCTCTCAAGTTGAGGCAGAAGTTTGGAATCAGGAGGACAAGATAGGAGTCTACAATGAAGACTCCTGGGCAACAGAATGGAGGGGGAAGGTAGAGGTGTAGATTTATATTAAATAGAACCTACATTAAACTCAAGAGAGTTTTGTTGCATAAGTCAAACAGGAAGGAAGCTTTTACATAATCCTCCTTCTCTACCAGAAACAAAGCCTCACCTATGACTCAGCTTAGAGATACATCTCCTGGGCACCAATACGCAAAATAAATAGCCCTAAACTGATTTTTTTTGCCAATTGTGCATGTTGTATTATATTTTCTCTGTGAAGACTAATTTTAAAAATACCTCTTTTAATATTTCTCACAGCAAGACCGACATAATAGAGCCATAGCTATGTACTGTATACTGAATATTCAGAATCTGGCACAAGCTCGTAATAAAACCAGGATGGGCAAAACTGAAAATAATTTTGCGCCTAGAAATAAGTTGTGTATGTGATAGCTGCTTATGTGAATCAGATGTCCTGTAGCTTCTTATGTGAATCAGATGTCCTGTAGCCTTATATCCACCCAATTTGATTAAGGCATCAGGCTAGAAACTGGGAGACTGAGTTCTGCCTTAGGCACAAAGCCAGCTGGGTGACCTTGGATCAGTTGTTCTCTGTCAGCCCTAGGAAGACGGCAATGGAAAATCATTTCTGAAATATTACCAAGAATACTGCAGTCACCAATAGTCAGCACTGATTAAAAGTAGTACACTCACATCTCCCCAAAAAGAAGATAGTTCTGAATTTAAGATGATCCAACTCCAAAATTGTAACTCTTGACATATACATCAACATACATATTTTCACAAACCTAAAGTTTTTTCTCCATTTTAAAAGTAATTATTTGAGAGAAGGGGTATCTTCTTTCAGATAAATATAATATTTCTTCCAGTCCTGTAAAAATATTTGTTTTGGTAGTCACATCTGATCTTGCAGTCACATTTTGTTAACTTTCATTCTTTCCTCTATATAAACTTGTTTTATTCATTAGACATTATCTGAATGAACATATATATAGAAAATCTCAGCTTGGTGAAGTACTAAGCTCTACATTAGATAGCATTTCATTGCATCTTCTTCTCAATTCAGCCTCGGTATTGAAGACCAGGATGGCAAGTAGGATGGGTTCAACCTGAAAGGTTGTTAGCAAAATCCTCTCTGGGGGGAGGTGGGAAAAAGAGATTACATTTGGAACCCCCATTGCTAGAGGCCAAGTAGCAAGAAACTGAGAACCCCATGCTTCCTTTCCTACAATGCCCTTGAAATGCATGATTTAGCATTGTATCAGGGCATGACAGGATATTCACACTGGTAGATTCAGTCACCTAATTTTGGGAATGGCAGACAGAAAAATTGTTACAAATACAATTGGTACGAAGGAAAGATGTTTATATGAAACTAAGTAGGATAATGCAAGGGAGGTATGTATGTAATGTTTATAGTAACTATGTAATGTTTATAGTAACACCATGAGACTAGTTCACCATTGTCTATTTCTAAGATATTGTTTGATTAGGACTACTCTACAGTCACAATATTGTTTGGTGTTTGGAAATACTAGATCCAACTTCCAACTTAGACATGGTTAGGAAATATTCCCAATTGCTGAGGAAGTGAACTGAAAGCTTATTCCAATCAATCCTCTGATCATGTTAACACAAAATTCCAGTAGTTAATCTAACATGTATCAAAATAAAAACTAATAACAGAAGACCATAGGAAATGTGGATTTAAATATAGATTATTCAGATAGATTTCCATAATACAATTGAAACATTATGGGATAATAGCATGTTGTGTGGATCCTTCTGTAGGACCACACAAAAAGCACTTATCTTCAAATTATTAAAAACAAGTAGATATTCCTCTAAGCTTCTGTAGCTGTTTTATCAATTGCTCCTAGCTATCTCTGCATGGATGTTCTCCTTCTCAGGATTTGTCCAATCCTGATCAATAATAGATTAGTGGCTGGGTGGGAAAGTTCTGCATGATGCATTAATTATAAATGAACAAAAGTATTTTTCCTTGTCAAGATTTTACAATGTTTGTATTAAGGAAACAAATTGCAGCTAACTTGCTGACCGATAAATAAAAATCATATTGATAGACAGCTTAGCACATTCTAGCATACCTCCTGAGGAAAAACATATCAGCATACTACAAAGCCAATGTTAAGAACTCATAATTTATAAGACAAACTGTAAAAGGATTCAATAGCCAGCAAAACATAATACTGCATTTTAACTCTGGTGAATGAGATTCTGAACTAGAAAGCAATGCTCTAGATCAGTGGTTTTTAACCTTTTTGAACGAATTGCCTCATTGGTTATGAGTTCTTAACATTGGCTTTGTAGTATGCTGATATGTTTTTCCTCAGGAGGTATGCTAGATTGTGCTAAGCTGTCTATCAATATGATTTTTATTTATCGGTCAGCAAGTGAAAAAGTCGGTTGTTCAAGGCATTCAACTTAATTTTATTCACAGCATTAATGACATAACATAGAGACTCGTGCAAACGGCCACTCAATTTTTTGAGACAAGGTGCTGTCTATGAATGACGCAATGGACAGTCATAACTCCAGGTACAACTGATTTTAGATGAGCTTGAAATCCGCGATATCGTCCAACCATGGATGCAGCTCCATCGGTTGCACATGCCACAACATTTGTCAAAGAGATGTTTTTCTCATTAAAAAACTCTTCAACCTTTTTAAATATCGAAGAACTTTTTGTGTCAGTGGCTAAAGTTTGAACAAATAACAGTTCTTCCCCGATCTCTTCATTTCCATTGATGAAACAGACATAAGCCAATAACAAGGCTTCATTTTCATGAATTGTTGACTCATCAATCTGCATCACAAATTCTGTATTTTTCAAGGTGTCAATAAGCCTTTCTTCCACATCAGCAGCCATTTCATCAATTCTTTTTGATACGATGTCATTGCTCAAAGGAATCAATTGCTTGATAGTGCTTGCGCTGGGCCCCAACATGGTGGCAATAATCTGTTTCACTGCTGGTAAAATCAGTGTTTCTCTGATAGTGTGAGGTTTGCCACATTTTGCTATCAACAAAGATACTTCATAGGAACAAATGAGTCCCTTGTCGGCGTTGAGTGACAATTTTCCAAATAACTTCCCAACTGTGCTGCGACCTTCAAACTTGGCCTTTAATGATTGGAAAAACAATGCCGGTTTGTTGGCTTTATCCGAATGAATTCTTACCAAATATTCTTTCAGTCAGGAAGGCTTCATCGCTTCATTTGAAAATGTTTTCTCACAAAGAAGACAAAATGGAAGCTGTACATTGGAAGGAGATGGAATGAATCCCAATTTTAGGTATTCCGTCGAACATTGGCAACACTTCCTCTTCTCGGCCAAGTTGAGAGGTCTTCAAAATGAAAGGCACTACCTGCAAATTAAATTTTTGACTCCATTGGAACACTAGAAAAACACATGTGGATGTCGATAATCCTAGTTTCAACAGTTACATTGACATTGCAGCTGACGTCACAGGGGACAGCCACTCAGCATGTGATGTTTCGAAAGAAGCGCTCCCCCCTCCATCACTGCCCATTCTGGCCAATGGCGCGCCACTGTATGGGTAGAGCAGGGGTAAGCAACCCAAAACACTCAAAGAGCCACTTGGACCCCTTTCCCACCAAAAACAAAACACTGGGAGCCGCAAAACCCTTTTGACATCTAAAATGAAGATAACACTGCATATATCCTTTTTTACCTTTATTACATATATTTCTTCAGTGTTATCTTCATTTTAGATGTCAAAAGGGTCTCTCTCTCTCTCTCTCTCTCTCTCTCTCTCTCTCTCTCTCTCTCTCTCTCTCTCTCTCTCTCTCTCTCTCTCTCTCTCTCTCTCTCCCTCCCTCTCTCTCCCTCTTTCTGCCCTTGGTCTGCCAATCCTCTTCCCCCACTCTGTGTGTGTGTGAGAGAGAGAAAAAGAGAGAGAGAGAGAGAGGGAGAGAGAGGGAGAGAGAGGCACTTGCGCTTCCTCTCTTCCTCTCTCTCTCTCTTTCTCTCTTTCCCCTCTCCCTCTCTCTTTCTCTCTTTCCTCTCCCTCCCTCCCCCCTTCTTTTTCCAGGTGAGGAGAAAGAGAGAGAGAAAGAACAAAAGGCAGAGGGCGCCGAAGGGGCAGGGAGGGGGCAGGAGGCAGCAGAAGACCCCCTGTCGCCGCTGGAGGCACCCAGCTCCACTGCCCGCCAGGCCTGTGGGGACGCCCTGGCTCATGGTCACATTGGCAGGCCGTCCCACGTGCTGCTGGCGTCCCCGGGTTCAAGTTGGGGCCACGGGGCATCTGTGGAATGCCCCGCCTGTCGGATGCATTGCCAGGCCTCCCTTCGCGCCACCGGCGTCCCCGGGCTTAAGTCACGAGGCATCCGCGGAACGACCCCCCGTCAGCTGCATCACCAAACCTTCTCCTGCGTCGTAACCAGGGCAACAATCCGCCTCCCGCCAGGACCAACGCTGGAGCCTCCCGTGCTGCCGGTAGGTCCGTCGTGCTGGAGGAGCTGGGGCTGCTTCGCACCACGCAGAGCTTCCGGTGATCCGTGACCCACCAGTGTTGCCCAGGGAGCGATGCCCCCACTGCCCGCTGCCCCAGCCCAGACTGCCGGCCGGGGGACAGCAGGAGGAAGAAGGGGAGGAGGAGGAGGGCAAGGAAGCCGGCGCCGGGCCCCAGGAGGAGGCGCTCCCGCAGGTCCAGCTGGGGCTCTTCTGCTGCTGGTTGGAAAATGCCTCCCCCTCCCTTTCTCTCCCCCCCATCTTCTGCTCACCTCACATTCTTCACCAACAAAGCAGCTGGGACTCCGGCACACCTTCCCGGCCAGCTGGGCCAACGGTCCCGCAGCTGGGGATCGCAGGGCTGCTCTCCCTCAGGGCTGCGGCTTGCGGGAAGGCTGTCCCACTCAGCTGAGGCTCTGGCAGGCTGCTCCTAGCGAGGATCCCGGGGCTTCCCCGCACAGTTCCCCGGCCACGTGCACCTCAGACAGGGCCAGCCAGGGAAAGGGACTTCCTTGTGCGCGCTTCTTCCAGGGGGTGGGGCACCTGGGTGCAGGGCCAATCAGGAGCCCTGCGAGGGGGCAAATCTGCATATGAGAGAGAGAGACAGAGAGAGAGAGAGAGAGAGAGAGAGAGAGAGAGAGAGAGAGAGAGAGAGAGAGAGAGAGAGAGAGAGAGAGAGAGAGAGAGAGAGAGAGAGAGAGAGAGAGAGAGAGAGAGAGAGAGAGAGAGAGAGAGAGAGAAACATGTAGACAACCTTCTATGTAGTTTTCCACCTTTCTGGTTTATTGGCAATTCCTTACCCCTTCTTTTTCAGCCATTACATTACCTATAAATTTATTTCTGAACTAAAAGCAAATTATCCAATATAAATGGTTCTGTTACTTACTCTAGATTTACAAAAATGCTTCAGATTGAAGAACCAACCTATACTGTTCTAACTAAAACAGATTATACTTTGCAAATAAAATGTTGTGGTCCCAATATGGAGAAAGCAGTGCTTCCTAATGTTTTGCTAAAGTGCAGGTGATTTTGGTTGAAAGTAGAGATGCAAAGGAGATTCTCCAACAATTTGTTTTTTTCTCAGCATTCAAGAATCTGACAAAGAACATTTTTTACAACATGAACGGCATCGAGTTTGACTGCTTTGCATTTTTCTGAGCTCACACTGTTCCTAGAAACCTGCCTTTTTTAGGAAAGATATGCCTATACCAGAATTTCATTTACATAGCAAAAAGAAAACTATTGATTGAGGAAAAGGTTTACTTATTGTAGTAGTTATGTAAGTTGCTCAGAAAAAAAAGAATGCTCCATTAAGATTCATAATGAGTTTGTATATACACTTAGCTGAACATATACAGAAACTTTTGTGTGATCAAGAAGCATCTTCATTAGACCTGGACTCTGCTAAAACTCCTAAGAGCTTTCAAATGAATACATCAATGATACATCAGCTTTTAACTAAGTATATTTCACAAACCTATTGCAGAATGTTGACCTTATTTCCATTCACCCAATTGTTTCTTTAATGGCTCAAACTCAAGGAGGGATTGCCTAATTTCCCACATTTTTATTCTACTATTATGTACATAAAAGATTTAAACTGGAATAATTAAAAAACTCTCCTTTGGGACTGTTCATGCTAATGACCTACAAAATTGTTTCCAGTGGCTTGGGAAAGTTTGATGTCTTTTGAGATTTAGATAATCTAAAATGTTTCTGTTGAGTTCTCTGCCTTTTAAAAAAATTCTTCCCTATTCTTTATATATTTCTCTCCCTGCTCTTGCTGGATTTTAATCCCAGTTTTGTCAGCAAACTTGTTTTGAATTTTGTTGATGTTTAGTAAATAAAGCTATATTTTTTGCTAGCTGAACTGACTGTGGTATATGTACTTGCTCTAATCTGGGTATAAGACTTAACTTGGAGTATGTTGGGGACAAAATAAACTGAAAATGATCCACAAAATCTTTTCAACAATGAAGCCAAGCAAACAGGAATGTTAGAGGCAGTTTGCATATGGATTCCTTTTTCCCCATATCATTTTCCTTCTTTATAAGTTCCTTAAAATTATTTGCTCATTTGCAATATTTGATTTTCATTGCAGAATAGAACAGAATAACAGAGTTGAAAGGGACCTTATAGGTCATCTAGTCCAACCCCCTGCCCAAGGAGGAGTCCCTACACCATTTCTGACAGATGGCAGTCCAGTCTCTTTTTGAAAGCTTCCAGTGATGAAGCACCAACAACATCTGAAGGCAGTCTGTTCTATTGGTTGATTGTTCTCACTGTCAGGAAATTTCTCCTTATTTCCAGGTTGAATCTCTCCTTGATCAGTTTCCATCTGTTATTCCTTGTCTGGCATTCAGGTGCTTTGGAAAATAGGTTGACCCCCTCCTCTCTGTGACAGCCCCTCAAATATTGGAACACTGCTATCATGTCTCCAATGTCTGCAATAATAAATCAAAGTGGAATACAAACTGGGTTTAAGCAAAACTGTCATATCTTGGTGACCCTAACTCTTAGAGGTCTTCCCAGTACCACCATCACCACCTCAGTCCACCCTTGCATTTCAAAAAGCAGCCTGAAGTATTCTGTTGCACCAAGTTAATAATCCAGTGTTTCTCAACCTAGTCAACTGTTGGAGGGGAATAGATATGTACAATCTGTATTTTCTGTTGAAATTAGCAGCAATGTGGAAAACATCACATATTTTATTTCTTAGTTTCCACTGCTCTTAAAAGCCAGGCATCAGTTGTTTCAACTCTTTTTTTTCCCCAGTGGCAATTTATCATGCAATCCCCTCCCCTCTTTGCCACTTTCTTCTTGTAATACCAGCTGAAGAATCAGGAGGAAAAGGAAAAAAAATTGTGGATGCTTTTGGAATATTCTTCATAAAGAAGTTGCAATAGTCTGAATTCTGTGGTCACCAGGGAGACAATTGCAAGTGACTTCATTTCAGAAATAGCATTGGGCCCTTTTGGCTTTGTAACAGCAATTCCAGTTTCTGAAGTTTCTTTAATTTCTGTCCATGTTGTTAGTCATTCTTCGCCATTCATCATTTATCAGTATTGTACAAATTAAGATATACAGAAGTCCCATAAAAGCAAATGTCTCTTTCCAATTTGCTCCTCATGGGAAGCAGACAACACAGCTGGAAAACATATTGAT
>NW_015388967.1:44431-89567 GCF_001527695.2 Protobothrops mucrosquamatus
ACCAGAGTCTCTGGGTTCTTGGACTTGAGAACTTGGCAACACAAGGAACTAACAGCCAACTGCCAGCCATCAATACACCAATCAACCAGTAGGAAAGCACCACATAAATATGATGCATAGAATAGACCAAAGCACGTGTTCTGCTAGAGAGAAGTTCCCTGAGGATGGGGGCTCCAGCACGAGTCTGAAAGCTCAGAAGAGTAAACCTCTAGTACTGGTGACTGACCCAGATTGGATCTTGCAACATTATCCTGGGACACATATGAAGCTTCCTTTATATGGTATGGATGTGTTTCCTAGACCAATGGTATGAAAAAGAAGCAAAAGGTACACCTTTCCATACTTGTATTGTTTTTCTCCTGAATATAAATGAGCTAAAATGAAGTCAATTTAAGAAAACACTTTCTGGATTCAAACTATTTCTGTTTTTTGTCTATGGTGAAGGCTTGATATTCTATTCCATCTGGGTTTATCAAAGACCCTCTTTGATCAATTTCCCATTTCTTTAATCCTCCTGAACAGGTAAAGAGAAGAAGTGCCACTTTTATTATATTTTTCTCTCTTGGACTTGAAGGGGAAAATGTCAGATTTTTCTTGTCAGTTTTACCTGGTTAAAACAAACAAATAAAACCCTACAAGTCCATTCTTGAGGTGGCCAGCAATGTACTTACTAAAGGAAAAGAAAATTCATTATTCCACTCTTCTATCAATAAACTTGTCAATCAATAAAAGACCAGCTTTTCACTGTTCTACTGGTAACCTTTTTCAAAAAATGGCAATGGAAGTCAATGATCAATGAGTACAGGGGAGAGATCATTCCTTCCATAGGCCACAGTAACTAATTGCAGTGGACATGTTTGCTTGCAAGGAATTGAAGTACAGCATATAAAATTGACATTATGGCTTGACTTGGTACATGATGGAAAATATTATTCTTATATGAAGCCAAAAAATGCAGACAGGGTTACATTAGCTGCTGGCTGTGGGATGGTTATGTGCTCCTATCTCCAGAAATATGGTTATCAAATGAGTCATCACATGACCACACCCAATTTTAGATCTGCTAACCATATGATCCCAAGACACTACAACTGTTGTAAATACATGTCAGTTGCCAAGTGCCTGAATCGCAATCATGTGATCACAGAGATATTGTCACAGTCACAAATGTAAGGACTGGTTATAAATCACTTTTTCAGTGCTGTGATAACTTTGAACAGTCTCTAAAACAACAGTTGTAGTCACTAGGTATTGAATCTGACCCAAGGGATACTTCACTTATGGAAAAGAATGCTTTCATTTACCTGTGATGGGCAGATTTCACAATAATGGTGGGATTTTTTTAAAAAAAAAAATCAAGGCCTGCTGGAAGAGTTTTAATAATGTGTTTATTAATATTGCACAATTTGTTCCCATGATTGTAAAACTTAATTTTCCCCCATTGACTGCCTCACAAAAGAGTCATTTATTTTCAAGAAAGAAAATAATCCTCAACCATCAATTAAGTTGGTGGTTTCTCAGCTTAGCTGGATATATAAAAACTCTCTAAATAAAAATGGAACTTGCATGATCTTCATCCATATGGAAGACAACTTCTGTTCCCCTCAACCATTGTTACCTTGGCAGTATATTAGCACAGCACTATCACTGGGAAGCAAAAGCTTCTACTAGAATATGACTATACAGCAGATGTCAGCTGCCTAAAATTGATCAAATTTATGTTCTGTTAGTTTGCAATATGGAAGGCCTCTGCACACTAATCACTTGAGCTGTCAGATAGAGATAGCATGATTAATTTTCCACATACTAGGACTTTTCTACTGCTGCTACCCTGCATAAGAAACTGAAAGTTTACTCTTTCAGCACAGCTGGAAAGATACCTTCAAAACTCTTTTTCTCTGAAGAGTTTTACAACTACAGCCAGCTACCTTTACAACAGAATTGGCTTATAACTCTATAATAAACTTTTAAGACGCAATTTTTAATATTGATAATTAAAATGTGTAGATAAAACAGGTGATAATATGCAATTATAGTGTAGTTTTCAGTATTAAGGAGCATGGTGAAAAACAGTCTTTGATGAGACCGTCCCAACAAGCAATTCAGATTTTAGTGAACATTTAATTTAACTTGGCATTTTTTAAGAGAAGTTCTAAGATCTCTTACTTAAAAATGTAAAGTCCATATAAATGCAAATGACATATATTTTATAAGCATTTCTTGATGTTTTTGACTTTGGTAGAATCCATATAATATGTCATCCAAACCATTCAAGTTAGTTAGTAAAGAAAGACCCCTGGGCCATTGTTCTGACCAAGAGTATACTTAACTGAATCAAAAGTGGTTACAGAAGTAGCAAAGCAGAATCTGCCTAATTGGTGGGCAAACAATATACTTAAACTTTCTTTTTCCCCAGGACTTCCCCCCATGTTATCAGTCCTTGACCAACTGAAAAGTTTCAGGTTGTTTGAGTAACAGACTCCCTGTGCACGCCTGCTTTGTCTCCACATTCTTTTAGGTGAACTTGACACATCTCATTTGCTGGGTCGGCACTGCTTGGCTCCCAACCCCCCCCCCCCATATCCTCCCACAGTCCATTCTCCTCCCTCCCCCCCCCATTGCAAAAAAATGTCAGGCTGATAGGATGTGAAGCTATGCTAGCAGAATGATGGCCGTGACATAATAATGCTTTTATATAGACTACAAGTGAACTGGTTCATCAGGGTATATTAAGGCATATTATTTCTTCTTGCATGGGTTCACACAATAATATCTGCATAGGATTAAATATAATCATCAAACCTGAAAAACTAATTAAATAGATAAGAATGGGGGCATTCTTCAAATTGCATCCTACAATATAGGAATGTCCTTGGACAGGCAAAGGGACAGAAAAGTCAAGAGGCATGCAATGCATCAATGAGGCGGCAGAGTTTTGGTTATAGGAGTGAGGTGGGCCCTACCCTGACCATCCCCTAGAGTACACCTGGGTATTCTATGGCCTCAGGCCACATCCAGCCTTTTAGCTGTCCCTGTCCAGCCTGCATAAGGTTAATCAGAAACTAGAAATCAAATGTAAATAAGTGAACATCATTCAAACAATACAACTGCACTGCTTTTATTCTGAAGGTAACTTTTTTTTAATTTACCTATATGCCAGTATCTCATGTGGCTCCTTGGGGAAATTAATTCCCCCCCCCCCGCCTTACAGAAAAATTTATTGTAACAGTCCTTTATAGGCTTAATTATAATGTTTTAGGAAAAATAACATTTAGCAAATATTTGATCAATACCAATACTGATGTCAAGCTACAAAACCAGTAGTGGGATTCAGCCGGTTTGCACCAGTTCAGCAGAACCAATACCTAATTTTTTGTTCAGTTTGGTGAAGCTGTTAAGATAAATCTGGGTTTTCTGGAACTCGTCTGGTTTTTGTTCAACTTCCTTCGAGACAGGAAAAAAAAACCCTCCCCAAAAGTCCAAGAGAGGAGTGACGAAAACCAAACGGTGACACGGTGCCTTCGATCACACCATTCAGGCAAAAACTAGGTGGTGCTTCTCAGAGGTAATTTCAGGAATAGATGCTTCATCTCTCTAGTTTCCTGATTGGTGCATACGGAAAAGGGGGCAAGGCCACCAAGTACTACCTTTTGGTATACTGTTTTTTATACTTAAAACGGTCATTAGGGTAGAGAACTGGTTGTTAAATTATTTGAATCCCACCACTGTACAAATCCTACTGTTTTTAGGACCACTGTAATGCTTCTAGCTTGTCTACAATATGGGTGGGGGTAAAGAGTGAAGAGTTTTGGATCTACGGGTATTCCTTATCAACCTGAGAGCCGAAGCCATTGAAGAGTTGTTTTGGCTGACTGAAGTTTCTTCTCATAACAAATGCTGGAAGATTTGTTGAACAATATGACCTGAACTGTCAGAAAGGGGAGGGAAAATTTAACTCTTTTAATTATCTGTTTCCTGCTATATTCTCAGAGCTAGCTTCTTTTCTATCTTACTGGTTTGCTAATGCCTAATAAAGTTTACATTAGAGAACAAAATGTCTCTGGTGTTTTGCTTCATTGGGCTTCTCAGCTGAAACTTGACAACTGGATTTTTCTCATTATCTTCCTGATAAAAATGTGATTTAAAACTAAGCATTTTTAAAACATACCTATATGATATATCTCATATTAGAATTATTTGGGGTGGGGGAAAAAGCATTCAGAACCATGGAATGTATTAAGCTAGTCTATTACTCATATGTTTAAATTTCTAGCCTAACTGATGATATCTGTCTAATTAGACTAATGTTCTAAAAATAGAATAGAAGTTGACTAACATAATTTTCAATAAAATAAAATCCTCAAAAAAAGACCACTTAATTTTCTGGGCACTTTACTGGAACATTAAATTTTGCATAAACCTTTTCTCCTTGTTCTTCTTGGGCAATGTTTTGTTCCTGCATAAGAACAGAGGTCAAAATTAAGTACCGGTAGTTTATTTTTATATGAGGAGGTTTAGCTCAACTCCATGACGTTATAGTGACAAACCCCTAAAATAATTTTCTTAACATTAGCAATTTTCTGCATAGAATTTCACTGATATTTTATGCCAGGCAAGCAGCAAAGCAAATAGACAAGGACAATGTCCAATGTTTATAGCAGCAGCAATGAAAAGAAAGAGAAGGTGATATCAGATGGACAGAAATGTATTTAATAAATACATTATAATAATGCATAAAAGAGAGATAGTTTGATGTAGTAGTTAAGGCCCCAGACTAGAAACCAAGAGACCATGAGTTTTCATCTTGCCTTTGACATAAAGCCAACTGAGTGGTCTTTGGCCAATCCATTCTCTCACAGCCCTAGGAAGAAGAAGGCAATTATGAACCATTTCTGAAAATCTTGACAAGAAAATAGCAGAGAATTATCCAGGCAATTGCCAAGCTTCAACACTGACTTGAAAATAGAAAAGAGAGGAGAGAGGAGAGAGAAAAGGAGAGGAGAGGAGAGGAAAGAAGAGAAGAGAAGAGAAGAGAAGAGAAGAGAAGAGAAGAGAAGAGAAGAGAAGAGAAGAGAAGAGAAGAGAAGAGAAGAGAAGAGAAGAGAAGAGAAGAGAAGTTATGATATTGCAAAATAAATGATAAGGCTCCCTATTTTACATTCAAGAATTCCAAATTTTCTTCTAATATTTTGATGGAAGCATTCTCTCTGGGTTTCTTAAAATTAGTAAGCCAAACTAAAGTTCTAAAAGCAGACATTTCAGTAGAAAATGAAAAAAATGCTTTATACAAAATCTGGTGAGGTTTGCTAGTTAAATGTTGCCACTCTGATCTAAAGGATGACACTATGCAGTATCACTTCTGGCACCATCAGTTACTGACATCTAAACTTTCATCACATCCTAGTAATGAATCATGCATAAGGAGCTCAGGATTCAAGACACCTGAAACACAGAAGCACCATAGACATATTTTAGCACTTTGTGTCACAGGTGACAACCTACATTCTCCAGGCACTTGGAATCAGACTACACACACCGTCTCACCCTTGCTCCTCGGGGGTGTAGAATGCCAAAATAGAGAGTTAAAGACCCTCCTGGGTAAGCTATGCCAAAAGACACACCTACCCTGGCCCCAATTACTACCCATAGCCCCATTCCATCTTAGAACCCAGCCAAGACGGGACCTGGGCATCTTCCCCTTTGAACTACTGTTTGGTCACCCACCTGACACACACTCCCTGTGCCTAAAGAGAGGGGAGGTGGTCCTATCTTCTTATCTTATAGCCCTACAGCAGCAGCTCCAGGAGTTGTGGAAACAGAGTGACTTGATGCAGACCCTGGCATTGGAAGAAAACCTGCATCCCTTCGAGTCAGGCAACTGGTCTGGATAAAGGCCTATACCAGAAAATCACCATTACAACCTAAGTGGACCATTCCCTTCCAAGTCCTGTTGACAACACACATAGCAATAAAAGTTGCAGAAAGGAACTCCTGGATCCATTGGACACATATAAAACCTGCAGTGGTGGACTACAGCTCCACTATTGAAGCAACACCAAAAGTACCACCTATAATACTCAGGAGGGACCCGGAGACCAAAGAGTAGATCTTGAAACACCTTTCTGAAACTGAACAAAATGGGGGAGGGGAAGGGCAAAACATCTGACTCTAAAATTGTAAAAATGTTTATAAGAATGAATTGTATGTTCATGTGTATTGCATTTACCACTGGATTTATGGAACCAAAACTATTCCTAGAAAAAGGAAATATTTGGGAATACCTAGCAAGGGAGGTATTAAATACTACAGACTTCTGCCTTGCAGAAGAAAGGTCAGTAAAAGATATTCTGACCACCTTTCTAATGGGGTAGCACTAAGACCAGAAGCCATCACCAGTGACACAAAACTCAGGGATTCCCACTCAATGCCACATACACCAATATTTTTGATTGGGCAGACAGTACAGACACAAAGGATGAGAGCATGTATACTCTTCAGGTAGCAGCTGTCATGCACTCAGCAACATGTTTTACACTGATAGGGCACCACACATCCAGATTTACAGAAAGCCATAGCCTCAACAACACAGAGTTAATTTGCAACCACACTGAAGCCATCACCTTCTCTTATAGCCACATGAAGTTTCCACCAAGATGGTTCCTGCTCTGTGGGAAAAGGGCTTACTCCTACTTACCAGCCAACTCTACAGGAGGACCTTGCACACTTGGGTGACTAACCATGTTGATGCCCTCACTGCGTAGGCAGCAAAGGAGAAGCTTCCAAACTTTGGCACCTGACTGTGATTCTAAAGTCTCCCTTCTCACTAAAACAGAATACATTGCATTGGCTGTTTCACTAGTGGGAGTGCCAAGACTGGGGTACGCAACTCCAGGAACCTCAACAGCCTGGCATGCACCGTAGATAAAAGTTTGAATACCACCTCCCACGCCCTGGATGCCTTAAACAAAGAATTAAGGAAAGTCAGAGAAGCAACCCTCAAGAATCATGCAGCCATTGATTACTTATTATTAAGATATAATCATGGCTGTGAAGAATTCTGTGGACTTTGCTGTTTCAACCTATCCAACCAATCTGGATTAATTGAACAAGACATCAAACATCTGAAAGAATTGGCACAAAATATTGGGCACAACCAATCATCCTGGAACCTCTCCTGGCTCTTTTCATGGTTACCAGACTTCCATTGGTTGAAAATTCTTATTGCTAGTATAGTCACAGTCATAGTAGGTGGAGCCATCCTTTGTTGCTTATGTCAATTAATTCTTTTAGACTTACATAAATCCTGGCTGGAAGAGCCCAAAATGGGGGAGTTCCTCCCAATAGTTTCCATTGGTTATTCCTCAGTGATAATGATTTAATACAATTATTTTTAGGTTAACAGAAAGCTTCATAATATTATATGAAGCAGTCACTGCAGATTGAAGTCCTTGAAATTACCTGATTCTGGTCTCTAGTCTCTGTTCCATTAATACTTTTTATTATAAGAATAAAATCTAATGCAGATTAAACTTAAAGAAAAAAGAGAATAGAAAGAAGGAGTAAAAAGTGCAAGAAAAAAGAAAAAAGTAAAACTATAATAAAGATGGAAAAAATATATAGTGTCTCCAACTTTCATCACAAATTTTTAAATAAGTGATTCTTCACCCCCTCTAAAATTACTAACATTTATATTTTCATCAATATCCCATCTCTTATCTACAAACAAATTGATAAAATATCAACTTTTCACTCAGAAGTGAGCAGAAACTTCATAAAGAGTTGCCAGAAGTAATAACATATCTTGTTTTAACTTGATTTTAAAAACCATTTTGTTAGATATGTCATATTGAGAATATGGATAGATACAAACCCAGGTTATGCCCAAAAAAACCTTTGTTATTCTCAACAAAAGCATTTTATAGAAGAAAAATAATACGCAAACAAAAATGACTGTATTAAATCAAGAAAACTGGCGGCAGAAGGACATAAGTGTCAATGGTTCACTTATTTGCAACTATTCTTAAAAATTTAAAATAGACAAAAGAATTTATGGTTTCAAATACACCGTAAAACTGAGTTTGAAACAGAATTGTATACAGGTGATGAACATGTAATTGTTAAAACATATAAACTTTTATTGAAATTTGAAACAAAAAAAGAACGAGTGAAAGAATTTATGATAAAGTGGGCTAAAATTTTGGCTATAATATACAACTGGAACAATTAGAAACAATGTGGTTGAAAGGACTGAAATTTACATTATACTATAATTGGAAAGAGAATTTTTATAAAAATTATGTACTGTTGATATATGTCACCAGATAAATTGTCTAGAATGTATAAAAGCACTTCAAAATGTTGGAAATGTGAACAAGGGACATTTTCTCATGTTTGGTGAACATGTAAAAAAGCTACAAAATTTTGGATTCAAGTATACACAGAGAATTTTAAAGATTAACATGTATGTGAGACCAGAGATTTTTCTTTTGGGATTGAAGGAAAAGCAGTTGGGAAAAAATCATGGAACTTTGTTTCTGTACATCTTGGGTGTCAAACTCGCCATGTCACATGACATGTGGTGACATATCGTGACTCTTTTTGCATTGCCAGCAATGGGGTGGGCACGACTTTGGTATGATGAAACCGGCCCATGGGCCGGCAGTTTGACACCCCTGGTGTACATGATAAGAGTATAAGCAAGATTGTAAAAATGGAAGGATTCAGGATTATCCACAATGGACAAATGGCTGGTGAAGATGATGGAACTTGCTTAGATGGCTTGATTAACATCTTGAATCAGAGACAAAACAATATCTGTGTTTATTGCAGCTGGAAAACCCTTATGGGCTTTTTGTGTAAAACAGAAACAAATGAACTTATGATTTATGGTTTTGATGATTAGACAGGATAGATTATAGAATGAAGAGATTTATGCTGTAACCATAGAACAAGAGTTAAATTTGTAATTGTACTTATCTGATACAAAGAAAATCAGAAGCTACTTCTCTGTTTTCTTTCTTTTTTCTTCTTCTTTCTTGCATTTTTAGCTTTCTTTTTTATTTATTTCTTTGTCTGACACTTACTTTATACTAGTTGTATTAGTTTTGGTCTTCTTTGTTAAAAAAAATCTTTAATAAAATTATATTAAAATATCTTGTTTTAAACATCAAATAAATCTACATTATGTTCCTTTTATTTCTAATTTTTAAAATCTTTAATTCATTTAAATATTATCATCAGATTTGAATTAACTTCATTTCTTCTTTGTCCATCCCCATTTTCAATGCTTCAATGTCTTTTTTGTAAATCAAATAGGAAAAAAATATGATTTGTCATTTGTATTTCCCTTTTAAATTTTAAAACTTCAGCACGTTTCATTTGCAAATCTAGAGAAACATCTTTTTGCAAATCATTCTCTTAGCCTGTTAGTTGTAAATTCACTTTCAATACCATCTCTATCTTGTCAGCTAAAATTTCTTCTACATCTGTCATTTTTCAATGGCATCTTTTGGACATAGTCTAACCATAGAGACCTCATTACTGATATTTTTGATATTGACTATTTTTTTGATTCTATTCTGAAAAGTCTCCTTCAACATTTTTGTTACTATATTACATTTTGCATATTTTCTAGGCTTGTATATCTGTCCTCTACAAAAAAAATGTTAATCCCCTACAGTACCGGTATCCAGTTTTTGAAATCATGAAATTGCTTATTTTTGCTATTTGTTTTAAAAAAAAAAAAATCTGTTTTGCATAAGAAGCTATTCTTTATAATTGATTCCAAAATCTTGTGAAAGTTTCAATATTTCTTTTTTATTATTGGTTTTATTCATTTATAACATAAAATGTGAAAATACAAAAGCAAATAGTAGGGGACAACAGTAGAAAAAGGAAAACAAAAAGGTGTGAAGAAAGGGAGGGGAAGAAACAAAAGGCATTGACTTCCGACTCTCTCTGTTGCAGTAAAATCAGACATTAAAATCAAATCTCAACTTTTTACATTTCTATAATAATATGCACTAGCCATTTCTGTATTGGCAAATCAGTCTAATCGGCAATATTTCAATTTTATCTAAACCTTTAGTCCATTTATAACTTTCTAAGATCAAAATCTTATTTAATTTTTTGCTGTTTATTTCTTTAAATTCTTAAGTTTATGATTAAAATTTTCTTTCATTCAGGATTGAAGGCAGACTCTCCCAACTTTTTTAAACTTTTCTTTCCAAAGCTTAAAACAGTTAATGAGAAATTTCTGAAAGATCAGAAAGTGAGGTTTGGAGACTTAGTGTCCTTTAAAATTCTGGTTGTGAGCAAAATGCTAATCCCGTCATCTCCTGGTGCTCAAATCCACAGAAAACTGCTTTCCTACAGTCTCCTCATGAAAAGTAGCTCCCTGGAACACATACACTATGGGCAATCTCTTATCTTCTCTTGATCTGGAGAGGTTCCAAGGAACTGATCTACTTACCAGTTCCTTGATCTTTATGGCGGTCTTCAGCTCCACCGTCACATCTTCAGTTCACCATATCTCCCCTGCAAATCCCAGCCTTCCATGCTTCCTAAATTTGTTTCATAGACAAACAGATCTCACTCCTTAGCTTTGTTGAATTGACTTTTTGAACTGGGCCTCCTTGTTTTTAGCTTATAGTTTTGACCTAAGAAATTACAAACTATCCAGGAAGTTCTTATTCTTCTATTCAGTAAATGAAACCTTGCACTAATCCCAGCTAACAAATTCATGTTGTATTACTGATTCTTGGCAAAACCTCTGGCCAACAGATCTGGCTGGGCAACAGATTTGGCAGAATCTCAGGTTGACAGAAGAACTTTGCATTTGAGAAAGCTGAATTACTTTTAGTTCCACAAGCCTGCTCATATGTGAAATTCTCCAGAAATTTTCTACTTTCCCAGAAACTTCCTAGTATATTAGATCCGCTTGGTAACTTTCTGATCTTTAGTTTCAGAATATGAGAAACAGTATAAATTTGAAATTTGATGTGCAGAGAAAATGTTTTAAAAACCCTTTCAATAGATGGGTTGCTTACATATTTCTGGGCTCCATTAGTAAAGTCACACAATACAGTCTGATCATAGAATTCTGATATACAGCCTGCTAAATTGACTGCTTTGATTGAAGAAAAGAATACAATTAACTTTGTTTCTATTTGGGAATCACTTTTGAACTTTGTGCTTATGCTTAAGGCAGGAAAAATGATTTTTGGTTTTGCTAATTAGATAGATTTGTTATTATAAAAATTTGGTTATATGTTATTACCTTATTCTACTGCAGGGTCCCCAACCCCTGGGCTGTTGCCCACTACTGGGCCATGGAATTGAGCTGAGTGAGTGGCTAGCCAGAGTGCCTGCAGGCACATGCAGCTCAACTTATGTGAACAGCGGGCCAGCGAGCATTTGTGCATGTGCACACCAGCCTCCACTCACACAAGTTGAGCTCCATGTCTACATGCTGGCCCACTACTTGCACAAGGGTTGTGTGCATGTGCATGAGCAAGCGTGCCTGCCAGCTACTCATGTGGGTCAGTTTTCTTCTCCTCCTCACTGGGCCACCAAGTCTCAAAGGTTGGGGACCGCTATTCTACTGCACTAAAAAGAGTCAGAAGTCAAAGGTGTTCTCTTTTTTTCCTTGTATCCTACATTTTTTCCTCTTTCCCTTCTCCTCTCCATTTTTCCTAGTATTCTCATTTTAATTTGTATTTCTATATATTTTGATGAACCAATAAAAAAAATGTAACCAGAACTTTGATATGCAGCCTTTGAAGACATGGTCTTTTATCAATGTTTATATAAAATCTTAAATAGATGACTTAAAAAAAAGATTAGGAACACAGTTAACCCTGATTATTTCTGATATAGGAAGCCATGATACAAAATGATGCAAATATTACTGAATAACAGAGACTAAATATTCTTGTGATTATTGACTATTGAAGTTTTTATAATAAAATATTAGCTCACTAATCATTGCTATTAGGCATTTTTTCCTTATCTATTAATCTGATTCCAATGTATGCAGTGAAAACTGTGTTTTCTACCTCAAGGGCAACTTAAACATCATTGGTCTTCTTTTAAAGGATTATTTTCTTCTTTGCTTGGATTATAAATCTGTAATGTGAACAAAGAATTAAACTTATTAAAGCACCAGCTGGAACTGACTTGTTTCCAAAAACAGATTTTCATTCCTTCAAATATGCATAATCTGTTCATTAGATACATGGCAACATTTTTCCATAGAATGCTGGTATCGCAGATACGTTTTATGAATTCAATATTTTTGATATACAAGTCAGGTTATGGTAAAACAGACTAAGCAAAGAAATAATTTATTCAGAAGACACTTAAATACATCCAGCTAACAATGGGTTTACTTGAATGCTCTAAAGAAGTTGAATGAAGAAGGAATGACAATTCCAGTGAAATGTTTACTGTGAAAGCACACAAAGTACATTTTTTACCTGGAACATAATTTTATAAAGACAATGCTTTGAGAAAAATCCAGTTTTCAATAATAATATGAACAGTCTTTTCAACTCAATAGACATAGCAATCATCATCCACTGATTAATTGATAAGTCTTGGTCCATCACTTAAAAAGAATAATTCTATTTATTTTGGGCACCATTCATATGTATTAAGAACAAAATGGCTCATTGTTAATTATTCTTCCACGAAGGATGAATACACTGTGTTCCATTTAAAGATCACCTTCTTTCTAAACCAAAAGATCGAAACATTTTAATTCAGCAGATCATCTTTGGAAGAAAAAAGAAAAAGAAGCACTAAGATCATTTTGCTTTTCTTTACAGGAGACCAGCCTTGAAGAAATGATTGTAGTATTTGACAGTGCTTTACAAAGAACAGCAACAAAAAGAGGTAAACCTAGAATGACAAAAGACAACGACAAGACACAGAACGGGACATCCAAAATATTGAAAAGAAATAAAGATTAAATTGAAAATAAAAAGTGGTCTACCAGCCCATATTAAAATGGAGAGATGATTAATAGTCATAGACATAGTCCAACAAATAATAAAGATGCATTTTTATATGACAATCACAGACTAATTTATTGTATGTAGTAAATGGATGTTGGAGAGATATTACTTCAGTTTCCATCAGCCTACCCAATTTGTACTGTACATTATGAGTGAAGCTCAAACCAAAATGTAATTATCCTTAGGTATTTGCATTTTGATATCTCTGTGTTCTAAAATTTATTAATTTATTTGATTTATATAGCCATCCATCTCACATATGTGACTTTATAGCTTCCAATAAATAGATAAAACACATAAAAAATAAAAAATAAAACACAGCTGGCAGGAATCATAAAACCACTATTATCATAACCAGGAGTCCGGTGAGGAGAAGGGCGGGGTACAAATTAAATTATTATTATTATTATTATTATTATTATTATTATTATTATTATTATTATTATTATTATTATTATTATTATTATTATTATTATTATATTAAGAGAAAGTGTGAAGAGGAAAAGCAGATGTAATTTGGGAAATAACATACATAATGTATTTGGGAGAAATTCCATATAAAATATACAGTGTTTATAAAATGGCACACAACAAACATAAGGTGAAATGTGCATGAAAATGTGTGGATATTTAAGGACACTTTTATAAAATGCAAAATGATACATAGGATAAGATAAATTCAAGGTTAGAAGAAATCAAAAGCAATAGAAACTGAAATTGGCATATTATTTCATATTTGGCTCTCTGTGTGGATTGCATTGCCTATCCTCAGGGCTGAAAATCTATTTTCAGTTGATAGCATACAAATTCTTAAGTACATTCTGGTACAGCAAGATTAAAAACTGTCTAAGTAATGATTACAAAATTACTTGGCTTTTTTTATGAGATGGCTTTGCAAATTATAAAGATGCCTCTTTACATATTTTCATTAAATTAGAAGTGCAAACATTGGGAAGAAATGTAATGGACTCTTATTCAGGCCTAATATGCCAGACTTCCAATGCTTTTGGCAAATTTTTCCTGATTTTTATGGTAATACATAACACTATTCCATCAACATCAAACAAATACGGGTCTGTGCATATTATGCAGAGCAAATCATTAAAACAATCAAATTTTTCTGCACAAGCTTGCCAATTTTTTGTTCCCATTATAGTAAGTGAATGATTAAAAGTGTTCCCAGTTCAGTGGGATGGTCTTTCTCATTAACATCAGCATTGCTCATTATGATCATATATTTAACACAAAGGAGATCTTAAAAAATACTTTCCTAATGACTTTTTTCTTTTTGTATAGTAGTGTAATTCTTTTTCACATTCTACCCTTGTTCGGTTTTCAAAGACTCTTGAGATTTGTGCTGATGAGAATTCAGAATTAATCATTTCACATGAGTACATTTTCTCAGAATGAACAACTTGGAGGTTGTAATACAAGGGAATAGAAGAAGCCTTGTGAAATTTGTATAATTGCTATGTTTCATTAATTAATGATAACTATTAATTGATACAACTCTCTTTGAGTTCTATGATTTTACATATCAGGAAATAGTAAAAAGCATCTGATCCTTAGCAGTTTTTAAAAGCAGGTAAATACAACCTCAGCTGAACAACAACACATGATGTATTACACCATGTCATCATTTATTTTACAATAAAAAAGCCAAATGGAGAAGCACAGCTCTCTTGAGGTCCTGCCACAACATTTGTTGTGGTTGTTGTGGGGTTGAAGTCTGGACTTTGGGCCATTGCAACACCTTGATTCTTTTCTTTTTCAACTATTGTGTTGTAGATTTGCTGATGTGCTTGGGATCATTGTCCTGTTGCATGACCCAACGTCAGCCTAACTTTAGCTGTCAGACAGCTGGCCTGACATTTGACTCTAGAATACTTTGATATATAGAGGAGTTCATGGCCAACTCAATAACTGCAAGGTGCCCAGGTCCTGTGGCTGCAAAACAAGCCCAATCATCACTCCTCCATCACAGTACTTGACAGTTAGTATGAAATGTTTGGGCTGATATGCTGTGTTTGGTTTTTACCTAATGTGGCACTGTGTATTATGGCCAAACATCTCCAATTTGGTGTCCTCTATCCAAAAAACAGTATTCCAGAATTCTTGTGATTTGTGATTTGTTCAGATGCTGCTTTGCAAACCTAAGCTGTGCTGCCAGGTTATTTTTAGACAGGTGGTTTTCTCCTCGCAACTCTTCCAAACAAACCATACTTGTTCAGTCCATTTCAGTCCATTGTTCATGAACTTTAACATTTAACACATTAACTGAGGCCTGTAGAGTATGAGATGTAACATTTGGAGTTTTTGCAATTTCTCTGAGCATTGCACTGGCTGATCTTGGGGTGAATTTGCTGGGACATCCACTCCTGGGAAGATTGGCAACTATCTTGAATGTTTTCCACTTGTGAATAATCTTCCTCACTGTAGAATGATGTGCTTTAAATTGTTTGGAAATGACCTTATAACTCTTCCCAGATTGATGAGCAGCAACAATTGCTTAAGATCATTATTGATGTCTTTACTCTTTGGCATTGTGTTAACACACACTTCAGTGCTGGAGACCAGCAAACTCCTCAAACTTTGGCTTTTATAGAGGTAGTCACACTTCTTGATAATCAATTGATCAAGGGTATTTGATTAGCAGCACCTGGCTGTTACTTAGCCTCTTTATAGCTATGGGAGCAGTAATTAGTTTTCAACACATGGTTTCTCCATTTTGCCTTTTTTTTGCAAAATAAATGATGACAAAGTGTAATATGTCATGTGTTGTTGTTCATCATGTGTTGTATTTACCTGCTTTTAAGAACTGCTAAGGACCAGATGGTTTTTTTATTATGTCCTGATATGTAAGACCACACACACACACAGTTCAAAAAGGTTGCAATATGATGTACTTCTGTTGAGAATACCAAGTTTTATCTTATTTTCCTATCCAGTTTTCCTACCTGGTTTTTTTCCAGGTTAGGCTTATTTTACTTGACAGGTTTATTTATTCAGTAGATAACTTTTATGGTTTCCTCTTCCTTTATTTTCTGTGTATATCTTTTAAGATTCTTTGACACATCTACAAACATTTTGTTTCCCCTAGTTTACTAGCAACACCCTCTTATGCCCAGATGGCATTGTTTTGACTGTGTAAGGGCTGGCATGTGGAGAACCGAAATCACTGTTAATTTATGAGTCACATGATTTATGTATGTTTTACTTTCTTTCACTAAGTGCTGCAAAGTACATCCAAAATGATAAGGGGACTTCATGAATGATTATCACTTGTTTGGCATTTAAACAACATTTCATAAATTGCATTTATAGTCAGATACATATATTAATTGCAGAATCAGCAAATTATGCAATTTTCTACAAAGGTAGCTTTTAATGCTCCTGTAGAAGTAGGTTTTCAGCTTGCTTAACAAGATGCAAATGAACAATGCTAAAAAATAATTCTAACATGAAAACTGCTTTCAAGGGAAGGAATCACATCCATTGAGACACACAATTACTATGTTTCTATATCAATAGAAAACAGTCTTTTAGTATGTCCCACTGACTTGGCAACTAGGAGAATGCTCATACAGTCAGAGAGAAATAAGCTGATACCATAACTACCCCCATTACTAAAAGAAATTAAAACTAGGCCTCATATTCAAAAGGGGGGCTCAGCAGCCTATTACATAGGGCAGAGAAAGTATGAAATAGCCATTAGAAGTAAAGAATCAGGAGGGGAGAGAGGACATGCCTGCCCACACCAATTGCAACAGAAGCATTTGTTTATGTAGAGGAGCACAGCAGGTGGGTTGGACTGCCTTGCTTGTACCAGTAGAGAGAAAAGCCAGGAAATTCAGGTAGAGGTCACTTTCCCAGCAGCTAGAGGATGGCACCATCTATTCCTGCTCTCCCCAAATGATAAGTGGTCCATCCATATGGCAGGGCAAGGAGAAAGTACAGATAAGCCCTTCATCACATCCTTATTAACACCAGAACAGTCTAAAGACTCTTCATGATCCAGCAACACAAAATATCAATGCAACAGAAGAGTAAAATATCCATAATAAGCAATTAGGAAAAATTAAAAAACCACATTCCTTTTAAAACAGCTGGAGCAACAATATAGTAGCAATAATTTCAAATTTCATTTGAAATTTAAAAATATGACTTCTACAAGGCAAGCAACATTGGGGCAAGTTAAATCTCCAAGGGAAGACTGTTCAAAAGCTCAAGGGTCATGACAGTGAAACACAACTTCCTGGCATTAATTACGTTAGCCTCCATAACTGAGTGACCATCAGTACTTTTTCCTGTATTGTATTGAAGGAGTCAATTTCAGGTTGGCGATCCTGATCCTACAAGTACTTCATTACAAACCTTTTTTATTGGTTAAAGCTAGCACTTTAAATTGTACCTTAAAATTCACTGGCAATCAATTAGCAGATTATAGCACAGATGTAATATGTTCCTGGATGGTTTATTGCAATTTCTACCATCTGCAATTTCCAAAGCGTTGTGACTGAAAGAACTAAGCAATCCAATGTACTAGTGAGGATAACACATTTCTAAGTCAGGCTTTAAAGAATACAGTGGAAAATTAGTATCATTTATTTTTTCTTGTCCTAACTTATTTGTGTAATGTTCAAATAAAGAAAATTCTGTATTCTGGAATACATGTCTTCCAGCACCAATCACAACTATTACCTCCTGCTACTATCAATATGTTAACAATTTTCTCCTTCCATTTTTTTCTTCCACTTCTCATGTTAAGTCATTCTGGGGCATAAGGGAACACATCCATACACCACAGAATTATTATTACAAATATTTAAATTGTTATATTTTTTTTTCTTTTTCTATTTAAGTTGTAAATACACCACTCCAGTTTACTAAGGAGACCGCAGCAAGTTCAGCCACCTAAATATTTTACAGTATTTGCCCTAGTCCAAATTGATGAAGATTCTCCTCATTATCTTCTCTACTCCCAGGAGACTATATGTCCTGGATTCGTTAAGCCATAACCCTGTGGCTCTATGGAAAGCTATCTAGGCAGCTTCTTGCCATTCAATAAAGAAGGCAGTATTCCACCATCTAAACTTTATTCAACACTGCAAAATGCAGTAAAACTAGGAAAAAATAAATGATGGCATATGATTACAACATGAATACATAACTAGCATCCATGCTCCATAAAAGAGACCATGTGCTCCTAACTATAACGTGGCTGTTATATATTGACCTATTTTATAAGGGCAGTTATAAAGCAGTTAAATGATTATGTTTAAACAAGTCTTCAACCGTTTGTGTATTGTTACAAGCCTGCACTTTAGGTGGCAAATAGTACTTTAAATTCATTGGCTGCCGCCTAGTGGCAGTCCGGTATAAATAGAAGCCAAGTGCCTGTTAGAGTCACTTCTGTGTTGATTCAATAAAAGAACTGTTACTTTCACTCCAGTCTCTTCAATGCCTCACCGATCCCAGTATACAACAGTGGGGACAAGGATGGGATATGCTGCTAAGGAAGAAGAGCTGAAGCACTAAGACAGAGCCAGAAGTCACTAAGGGGTTAGACCAGGCATCAGTGCCCTGGTAGGAACCGCGTTCCCCCTTTCTGCCTGCCAGCAAGCCATGCTGGAGGCATCATTATCCTGAGGGATCCATCCCCAGGATTCGCACAGAAGCCCTTAGCAGCATAAGACATTGAACAGAAGACTTAAAGAACACTTCGAACCGAGACTGCCCATCATTGCATGGAGACACATGTTCGAGCAGAGAGAACAGCAGCCTGGGAAGTCAGCTTCTGAATTTGTGGCTGCCCTAAAACAGGCGTCCAGACTCTGCGAATTTCCAGATTTAGAGTATCGGCTCAGGGACCAACTAGTATGTGGCCTGAGAAACAGAGACTTACAGCAGAGGCTGTTTGCAAAGGAGACCTTGATGTTCCAGGATGCATTGAAAGAAGCAATGGCAGAAGAGGCCGCCGGGGGAGCAGTCAAGGCTTTATGACTCTCAAAGAAGTCCCCAAACCAGACAGCTGTTCATCACGAAGATACAGAGAGAACAGATGACCTGGACGAGGATGTTGCTGGTTAAGAATTCATTCCTATGTCTGAGTACCCGCGGGATCCTCCCACTTCTCAAACCTTAGATTAGTGGGTGACCTGGAAAACTGTTTGGGACAATGCAAAAAAAGCTTTAGTGAAAGCCTCAAAAATTTAC
Organism: Protobothrops mucrosquamatus; assembly: GCF_001527695.2. Lineage (NCBI taxonomy): Eukaryota > Metazoa > Chordata > Lepidosauria > Squamata > Viperidae > Protobothrops > Protobothrops mucrosquamatus. Next base: position 63,664 of record NW_015388967.1, read on the forward strand.
AAAGAACAGGCAGACAAGAAACGGGCTCCTCAGAAGCCACTTCATGTCGGGGAGAAAGTCTATCTCTCTACAAAGTATCGTATTTTTCCATGTATAAGATGCAATTTTTTCCTGCAAACACCCTGTTCAAAAATCAGGTGCATCTTATACAAGTGCAGCGTCTTATACATGAAAAAATAATGGTAACCTCCGCAGCCCAGGGCATGCCTGTGTGGGTTCTTTACATGCCGCTGCCATGCTACCTGGTGCAGGAGGATATCACTGGCCCAAGATGCCACCTGGATGGGAAGAAAGCCAGCCCAAGATGCTGTCTGGTGCTGGAGGATCGCGCTGCCCCAAAAATGCCGCAGATCCCACTGAAGCCGCTTTCTATGACCCGTTTTTCACCAGCATAGCTCAGGCTAAAGCCGCAAGAGGCCCCGGGAAGCTGCCTCAGTACAGTGATTGATGGCTGAGAGGGTGGGCAGGACTAAGCCCACAGAGCGCCATCTGATGGGAGGAAGTCGTCTCCCTTGTGTGATGGTACCAAGAAGTACTAGTAAGCGAACATCTTACTCTGCTAAATTTAAACTGAATGTAATCAGTTATGCAAAAGAGCATGGAAACAGAGCTGCAGAGAAACAGTTTGGACCACCTCCCACTGAGTGTATGATCAGACAATGGAGAAAACAAGAAGAACAACTCCTTAAGATGCCAAAACAGAAGAACGCCTTGAGAGGAAAACCAGCAAAATGGCTAGACTTGGAACAGAGGCTTAAGACTTGGATTATGGAGCAGCGCCAGAGTGGCTTATGTGTGTCAACCAAGCTTATTCAATGTCAGGCAAGAATGTTTGCAAATGAAATGAAGATTGTCGGATTTACAGGAAAGGCAAAATGGTGCTTTAATTTCATGAAGAGAGAAGGATTGGCCATGAGAGCACGAACAAAGTTAACACAGAAAATGCCACCAGTTTATGAGGAAAAAATCCAACAGTTTCACTCCTATGTCATACAACTTTGGGAAAAATATTATTATGAAGAACGTCAGATTGGAAACATGGATGAGGTGCCTCTCAATTTTGATGTGCCTTCCAACAGTTGACATGAAAGGAATCAAAACAGTGGCAATCAAAACAAGTGGCCATGAAAAGACACACTATACTGCTGTCTTTTCATGCTGTGCAATGGTACTAAACTACCTCCTATGCTTATCTTTAAGAGGAAAACTTATCTTAAAGAAACCATACCACCTGGCATTATTGTTCAAGTGCATGAGAAGAGATGGATGAACATTATGGCCATTTGGTTTACAAAGGTTTGGTCCAGAAGACCTGGAGGGCTCTTAAAAAAGCCAGCTCTACTTATCTATGATTGTTTCCGAGCCCATTTAACAGAAAAGATAAAAAGGATTGCATCGGATTTGCAAACAAAGTTAGCAGTTATTCTTGATGGACTTACAGGTCAGCTACAGCCACTGGATGTTTCAATTAACAAGCCATTTAAAGCCCTGATGAGAGAAGAATGGAGTAGATGGATTGAAAAAGCAGGTGATAACTTGACACCGACAGGAAGAGTGAAAAAACCAACCATTACTGAGGTTTGCAATTGGGTTCTAAACTCCTGGTATGGCGTCAAGAAAGAGGTTATTGTGAAGTCCTTCAGTAAATGTGGAATCAGCAATGCCATGGACGGAACTGAGGATGATCTTATCTATAGAGACAATGACTCAGTAGAAAGTGATGTAACAGAAGTTGAAGAAAGTGATAAGTTTGAAAGTGAGGAAGAACAAAGCAGTGGTGCAATAGAGGCTGAGTAAAGAGCATACCACCCCTGCTGAGCATTGTACCAATGCTGTGGATAGCCCTGTACATGGCCACTTGTTCTGATTGCCACTAATGATGTGGCCTGTTGTGATAGTAAATGCTGTGCATGGCCACTTGTTTTACTGCCACTAAAGATTTGTCCATTTTCATTGTTTTGATTACCAATAAAATAGAAAATATGGTTTGTTTAATATTTAAAATGTTGATTTCTGAATTTTTGTTTAGAAAATTGGGGGGCGTCTTATACAAGGGTGCATCTTATAGACGGAAAAATACGGTTTCTAAGACTCAAATTGCTTAGTAAAAAATTAGGACCAAAATTCCTCGGTCCCTTCCCCATAGTTCAAATTATAAACCTTGTTACAATAGAATTAAAACTCCATCATCTCTTGGGAAAAGTCCACCATGTTTTCCACTGCATTTTACTAAAACTTGTCAGGGAGTCCTCCTTAAGACCTGTTCCAAAAAAAGCACCCGGTCCCCTTTTAGTAAATGGGGAGACCCATTATGAAATAAAATGAATTCTTGATTCTAGGTTGCACAAAGGAAACTTACAGTATTTAGTACAGTGGAAGGGATACCCACTATCAGAAGCTATTTGGGTAAAAAGCTCTGACGTCAAGGCAGATAGATTGATACATTGATTTTTTTTGATAACCACTCTCATAAGCCTTGGGGAGATTCCTAACTCTAACTTTTCTTCATCTGCAGGATTTGTTCTCTCCCTAGGGAATCCAACTGTAAATACTGCAACGATCCTGGCTGAAGCCATTTTTGCTTTGTTTTTGGTTGCCACAGTACTGGGAGGGGGGAATGAGTGGTTTTAAGATTAGACTAAACAATAAATTAGGATAAATTGTGGGAACCAAGGTCATTGCTGCCTGGCTTTTGGTGGGCTGAGCCTTCCGTTAGAAAGTCTGCCGAAGTATTGTATTGGGGAACATGGATAATGACATAGTGCTGGGGTGGGAAGTTCAACTTTGTAACATTGTAATGCGTGGGAGAGAACTCCAGACTTGGTTTCACTTTTGACTGTGCTGATACTTTGTAGCCAAAAATATGTTCTTTAAGGAAACCTATTGCCTTGGAGTTCTGCTTTTACTGGTCTCATCTATCGGAACCATAACACCTAGGTGGTACTAATACAAACAGATAGCAATGATACTAACACTTAGATTTATATACCACTTCATAGTGGTTTACAGTACTAAGTAGTTTATAGCGTCAGCATGTTGCCCCCAACAATCTGGGTCCCTATTTTACCAACCTAGGAAGGATGGAAGGCTGGGTCAACCTTGAGTTGGTCAGGATTGAACTGCTGGCAGTGGGCAGATTCAGCCTGCAATACTGCATTCTAACCACTGTGCCACCACAGCTTATATATATGCTGGAATGGGATGGAAAACCAAAGAAACAAACAAACAAAAAAGGACAGAAGAACTGGAAAAATGATTTCAAACTGCTTTTGAAATTTGAACACATAGCAATAAAAAAACAAATGTAGTGTACACAATGTTCTTTCTGTAGATAAATCTTTATGAAATATTGTGGCAAAGAACAGAGAATGTTTTGGTTCACATAAAAAAGATAATTCATTTGAAAATAATCAATAATCTACTATTCCCATTTCCATAAGGTACAATTTCATTGATTGGACTGAGACTGTTTTCATCTGTCCAATGCTTCAACGAGCTGTGTCAATGCAAGGATCTTCCAAGATTGTTTTTAAACTGACATTTGTAAATGTCAGAGCATTTGTTTTCTGGTAAACCAAATGTGGAATGCATAAAATACATACACAAAATATTGAATGCAAAGTAAAATATTCACAGATCATAGGCCATGAAATCTGATGTTAGTGTTCCATTACTGGGTGGTTTTCTCAAGCTGTGACTTTAGCTCCACTTTAGCTGTACAACTGAACAACATCTTATTCAATCGAAAATGCAGGTGCTGCAAATGCAATCATGTAAGTATACTATGAAGATGAAGTCTTCAAAGATTGGGTGGCCTTACAGATTTAACAAATGAATACATAAATAAATCAGACCAGAACTAGAATATTGTCTTCAATTCTAGACACTGTATTTTGGAAAGGACACTGACAAACTGGAGCAGAGAGCAGCAAAAACAAGAGGCCTGGGAGAAAAAAAAAATATGAAAAATGTCTGGAGACATTAACCTGGAAAAGAATGCAAGGAGACATGACTGCTGTGTTCTAATATCTGAAGAATGTCAGCTAGAATACAGGGTAGAATCATGCAGAGTTGCTTTGAAAGACAGGGCAAGAATCAACAGGTTGAAATTACATTTTGCTAAGATATCAGGAAAGATTTCCTAACAGTAACAGCTGCTCAGTAATAAAATAGAATGCCCTGGGAGGGGAGTGTGTGAACTCTGTTCACTGGAAGCAAAGCCTGAGTAGCTATCTGCCTGGAATGCTTTAGTTTTGAATTCCCGTATGGGGAGGGGGTGATGTAGATGATTGCCAAGATCTTTTCCAGGTCATATATTCTGTGAGTCCATAAAACTAATGGCAATATGTTATATAACAGAGGAGCTCAACATATATAACACATACTTCTTTAGCCAGGGCAAAACCTAATAAAATGCTGGGCCAAGACTTGTTCTTTCTCACCTGTATCATCCTCCTGAACTCACTGTATACGTCCCCCAAACTGATTGAATGCAATTGCTTTTCCTTACTGCTGTTCCAACACTTCCAACATTTCAAAGAGAGGATGTGTATTGTAGCATCCCCCTTCTCTGCCTGGTCAGTGGTTTTTTTTACTGAAGGCTCTTGTTTCTTTGCAGGTGTATTACAGTTCTCTGCTTATGTATGCCTGTGTCTATTTACTCTAACTGATTTCAAAAAACATAATTTTATTATGCTGGCATAATACTTTGACATTTTTTTAATTATTTCCTATCATCCTTCAGGCAAAACAATATATTGCAGTGGACATTTATTGTTGGATTATTATTGGTGCATTCTTGGCAATGGAGCACTCCAAAGCACTGCCATTCTCTGTGACTGGAAGACATATGTGTTTGTCACATTGTTTCTCATCTTCTTCTTTCTCCTTGCTGATATTCAATGGAAAAATGAAATAGAAATGCCGTGACATGACTTAATTCCCATCATTAAAAACATGACTCTATCTTCCTCATTGTTTCCCTTTCTCTTTTCTCTTCTGGATTATTTATGGATGAAAACACTTTTGCTCAGAACTTGGGGTTTCATAGATCATGCCATCTGCAGTGGATAAACACTCACAGGCATCAAGGAAATCTGAATGTATATAAAAGCTCCACCGTTCCAATATCTTCTTGCCTCTCATTGCCACATTCAAGAATTGTGGATTTTTAGAAGTCAGCTACATGGTATGCGACATTTTGAGGCCAGCTATGTATCCATGTTTCCTTCCCACTTAAACTTACATATAAGTTGAAAAATTCTGAATGAGCTCTGAAATTTACAGGATAGTCTTAGCTTAGATGTTACCTATTCTAGTATATAAGAAAATCATCATATTCTTAGTCAGGATTGTCCTTTAGCATCTTTGTCACAGACTTACAGCACTGGGAAATATCATTCCTGGTATCAACCAAGAATTGTATTTTCATCTCCAACATTCATACCTCCCTAGGACACTATTTGATCCCATTGCTAATAAAAAGAAGAGCCACTTAAATGTTAGGTATCACTTACGGCCTAATATTATGCTTCAGCAAACCACTTACTTTGCTACAAAGAAGAGAGAGTCAACCTATTCTCCAAAGCACTTGAAGACAGGACAAGAAGCAATGAATGGAAACTAATCAAGGAGAGAAGCAACTAGAACTAAGGAGATATTTCCTGACATAACAATTAATCAGTGGAATAATTTGCCTCCATAAGTTGTGGGTGCTCCAACACTGGAGATTTTTAAGAGGCGATTGGACAACCATTTGTCTGAAATGGTATAGGGTTTCCTGCCTGAGCAGGGGGTTGGACTAGAAAACATCCAAATGTGGCTGGCTAATTATTTGAAACTGCATCCTCTATGTTATGTCCTGAGCCTGCTGAAGCATTCAGCAGGCTCAGAAATGTTGCAAAGGGTCCCGGGCAGACCGCAAACTGCCCAGGACCAGACTGGCTATCTCCAGCCTTGCGTGCATGCGCAAGGCGGGAAACAGCCTCTGCAATGATTGGTTGATGCTGTCCTTTGCAAGGACATTATAAACGGCCTGCGCACCATTTTTCTGTTGTTGGTTGTGGAAGAGAACAATAAATAAGGCTTGTTGTTACACGATGCGTCTCCTCTTAATGCCTCCAACCTGCGAATTTAACAGTGGCAACAAAAGTGGGATTGCTGTAAGCCACATTTAAAAACGAAAGAAGAAAGGACTTACCAAGAAGTCCTGGGAAATTCGGCGTCCAGCACAGCAACTCTGCCTGCCAGTACAGCATCGCTGGAGGTGAGCTCGGCCAAGGGACCCCTTCCCCAGATAACAGGCTTGCAGCGAAGGCATTAACGAGGGTTACAGAAGATGTCTAAGATTGGCCGCTTGTCAGTGATTGAGATTGCACACCCGGAGCACTGGAATTCGTACGTGGCGCAGGTGGAGAATTACTTCAGGGTCAATCAGATAAGAGAAGACAGCCTTAAAGCAGTTACCCTGCTGTGTGTCTGTGGACAGGAAACATTTGACATAGCAGAGAATCTGGTGGCCTCGGCACTTTTGGAGTCAGTGTCTTATGCAGACTTAAAGAAGATGCTGAAAGAACATTTCCACCCTAAACTTTCTGTGATTGCTTGGTGACACGCATTTGAGCAGAGGGACCAGAGGCCTGGTGAGTCTGCTGCGGACTTTATTGCTGCCTTAAGGCAAGCAGCAAGGCCTTGTGAGTTCAAGGACCTGGAAGAGAGGCTGCGGCATCATTTCGTTTGTGACCTATGGAGTCGTGAGCTGCAGCAGAAGATCTTCGCCAAGAAAGATGTTTTGTTCAAAGATGCCTTGAGAGAGGTTGCAGCTGAAGAAGCAGCGGGCAGCACTGTGAAGGCCTTGCGGCTCACCAGAATTCCTCCAGCCATCGTGACCGTCCATCAAGAGGTCGCTCGAGAAGATCCAGAACTGGATCCTGAAGAAGAGGTGGACAGGCTGTGTCAGTCAGCGGAGAGAAGCCTTAAGGAGCATCCAGACAAGGCCCCAGCATCTCCTCAGTGTTTCGGGTGTGGAGGACATCACAAGCGAGCTGACTGCAGGTTCCGCTCCGCCATTTGCCGGACATGTGGCAGGCAAGGCCACATTGCTTCCATCTGTTTGGGTTGCCAGAAGGTTCAACCTCAGGAAGAATTGCTTTAGAAAGGTACCAGGGTCCCCAGCCAACACAGGGTGGGTTTCTGCATGTCGCGCAGGAGCATTTTGAGGACAGGGACACACAAGCCCCTTTAAAAAAACCTTTGCATTGACGTGAAGCTGCAAGGGGTTCCCTTGTCAACTGAGTTGGACACAGGGTCCGCTCTATCGATCATTTCACATGACACCTTCAAAAGGATTTGCAGCAGTAGTGGCCTTCGAGGCAAATTCAGGCCATCAAACTTAATTCTCACTGACTTCCAGAATTCCAGAGTCAGCATGAAGGGGGAGGCTATGCTCAAAGTGCAACGTAAGGCTTTTGAAGGCCTACTAGATGTGGTGGTAGTTGGGAGTGATCGCACGAGTCTCATTGGACTCGATTGGTTCGAGGCCCTTGGGATCCAAGTGACTGGGCTTCACAGCCTGCAAACGTTAGGCCTTACAGAAGTCTGGAATGAGTTTGCTGATGTTTTTAGCACAGAGCTTGGTTCATACAAGGGGCCTCCTATTGCCCTACGCTTAGACCCAGCTATCACACCCATTAGGGTTGAGCCTAGAAGGGTGCCTTTTGATCTCAAAAGCAAAATTGATGCAGAACTGAACAAGCTGCTCCAGCAGGGCATCTTAGAACCTGTGGACTCTAGTCCATGTGAAACCCCCATTGTAATGCCTCTAAAGGCTAATGGAGAAGTCTGAATTTGCGCTGACTATAAATGTACATTGAACAAAGCGCTGCAACAACATGCATATCCAGTGCCTGTGGTAAGCCACATTCTGGCTTCCCTCAAGGGGGGGCGAATTTTTGCAAAACTCGATTTGGCACAGGCCTACCAACAGTTACCTGCTGATGAGGCAACAGCTGAGGCTCAAACAATCGTAACGCACAGGGGAGCCTTTAAGGTCAAAAGACTGCAGTTTGGAAGACTGGCATCTTCCAAAGTGTAATGGAGTGCATGCTCCATGGTATTCCTGGGGTCTGTCCCTACTTCGATAATGTCCTCATTGCTGGGGAGTCATCTCTAAACTTAGCTGAAAGATTAAGGGCTGTCTTGCTTTGTTTCCGCCCAGCAGGTCTGAAACTGAAGCAAGATAAATGCAAAATTGGAGTCACTTCCACTGAATTCTTAGGCTTTCGTATTGATGCTCAAGGCATCCATCCTGCTGAAGCCAAGCTTCAAGCAATTCAGCAGGCCCCAAGTCCCAAGTCCAAAAGTGAGCTTCAGGCTTTCCTGAGACTCTTAAATTTCTATCACGCATTCCTTCCCCACAAGGCTGCAGTGGCTGAGCCGTTACACCGGCTCTGGGATAAACAAGCTCCATGGCAGTGGACTAAGGTCCATGAAAGGAGTTTCAATGATGTTAAGGCCTTTCTCTCTTCAAATGCAGTCTTAGCGCATTTCAATGAGCAATTGCCAGTGTGCATTGCATGTGATGCATCCCTTTATGGGGTGGGAGCAGTACTCAGTCACCTGAAGGCTTATGGGACACAAGTCCCTGTGGCCTACTACTCAAGGACTCTGTCATCTGCAGAGCGTAATTACACTCAGATTGACAGAGAAGCCTTGGCCATAGTGGCTGGCATAAAGAAATTCCATGATTTCTTATATGGCCGCCACTTCACAGTCTATACAGACCATAAGCCTCTGCTGAGTTTTTTTACAACAAAGCAAACCCCTCACATAATATCTTCTAGAATGCTGAGATGGTCAATTTTCCTGTCAGCATATGACTACACACTGATTCACAAACCTGGAAAAGAAATGGGCCATGCAGATGGCCTCAGCAGATTACCTCTAACACAGATAGAGGCAGATCCTGCTCCATTCAGGAGTTGCCTGAATCTCCCCTCAATGCTAGGGACGTGGCTGCAGAAACTGCCACTGATCACATGCTTACACGCATGCTGACATGGGTGTTGGCAGGATGGCCTGACATGTGATACTGAGTTTCAAAGCTTCTGGCAAAGGAAGCACGAGCTTTACACATTCAAAGGGTGCCTGTTATGGGGTAGTAGGGTAGTCATCCCAGCCTCATTGAGGTCTAGAATCTTGATCTCTCTGCATGAGAGACATCCGGGTATAGTCCGGATGAAAGCGCTTGTGCGCAGCCATCTCTGGTGGCCTGGGCTCGATAAAGCCATCGAGGCCCAGGTGCATAGGTGCCAACTGTGCCAACAGTCAAGGCCTGAAATGCCTCAGGCCCCTGTACATAGGTGGGAGGAAACACAAGCCCCTTGGTCAAGGGTACATATAGATTACGCTGGGCCCTTTCAAGAGCAATTCTTCCTTCTCCTCATTGACAGCCATTCCAAGTGGCTAGAGGTTGTACCTGTTTCCTCCACTACTACTGCTAGGACCTTCCAGGTGTTGAGAGGAATCTTCACTTCTCATGAACTTCCAGATGTCCTGGTCTCAGATAACGGCCCCCAATTTACCTCTTTTGAGTTCCAGGCTTTTCTACAGGCCAACTTGATCTGGCATGCAACTTCAGCTCCATTCCACCCATCTTCCAATGGCCAAGCTGAGAGGATGGTGCGCACTACCAAAGATGCTCTCAAGAGGATCACTTATGGCAGCTGGCATCACAGGTTAGCTGATTTCCTTCTTGCACAATGCACCACACCTTGCACAGCCACAGGAAAGAGCCCAGCAGAACTCCACTGGGGTCGCCGCTGTTGTGTCCTGAGCCTGCAAGAGGCAGGCTCGGGACGTTGCAAGAGTCCCGGGCATTTGCAGAAGCTGCCCGGGACCAGACTGAGCGGCGCCAGCCTTGTGCGCATGCACAAGGCGGGAAAAGCCCGCCTCATGATTGGTTAAACTTGCCCGGGGATCAGAGGGTATAAATAGAGGCCTGCGTGCCTCTGCTCGGGTTGTTCGTAGAATGGAGCAAACAATAAAGACTTGTTGGAAGATGCTTCGTCTCAAGCGCCATTATTCTCCGGACTTAAGACTGGCGACGAAGGTGGGATACAGTCTCTACAGCTAAGAAAAGCTAGAAGACTCACCCAAGAAGTCCGGAAGAGAAACGGCGTGGAAGTCAGCGTTATCCTGCCAGTACGAAATCGCTGGAGGGTGCGTGCGGCTGAAGAAGAAGAAAACCTGATCTTTGATCATGGCAAAAGTTGGGCGTTTAGCGGAATTCGACGTCTCTCACCCCGAGAGGTGGGAATCTTATGTGGCAAGAGTCGAGACGTATTTCCGCATAAACCAGATTCGGGAGGAAGGCTTAAAGGCTGCCACATTGTTGTGCGTTTGTGGGCAAGACGCCTTTGAGATCGCTGAGAGCTTAATCGCCCCGGACTCGCTGGAAACGGTATCATACTCCGACCTCAAGAAAACTTTAAAGGAACACTTCCAGCCCAAGCAATCTGTTATGGCTTGGAGACACACGATCAGCGAGTGGGAGAATCAGCAAAAGACTACGTTGCGGCCTTGAGAAGAGCAGCTCAACCGTGCGACTTTAAGGACTTAGAGGAAAGACTGCGCGATCGTTTTGTATGCGGATTGAGAAACACAGAATTGCAGCAGAGACTATTCGCCAGGGAAAATGTCTCCTTTCAAGATGCTCTGCGAGAGGTTTCGGCCGAAGAAGCTGCCGGCGGGGCGTTCAGAAACATGAGGCCTAAGCGAAACGTTCCAGAGACCGCCACTATTCACAAGGAAGACGTGTGCGAGGATTCGGATGAAGATCCTGAAGAAGAGGTGGACAAGCTTTACCAAGCAGCTGGAAGAAGGTCCAAGGATCGTCAGGACAAGGGCCCAGCTGAGCTTCGTTGCCTCGGATGTGGTGGACGCCACAAGTGAGCGGAATGTCGGTTCCGTTCCGCCATCTGCCGTGCGTGCGGAAAGAAGGGCCACATCGCTGCGGTCTGCCTGGGTCGACAGAAGGTACAACCGAAGGAAGAATTGAATCTGAAAGGTACCAGGGTGCCCAGCCAAAACAGGGTGGGGTTCTGTGCAACACGCCGGAACATTTTAAGAATAGGCACACACAAACCCCTNTATCCATAATTTCCCTCAACACATTTCACAAAATCTGCAGCAGCAGTGGCCAGAGAGTTTCGTTAAGGCCCTCTAATGTGATCCTTACGGATTTCCAAAATTCTAAAGTGTGCGTTAAGGGGGAGGCCACCCTTAAGGTACAGTACAAGAATTTTGCAGGCCCCCTAGACGTGTTGGTTGTGGGGGGTGAGCGAACGAGCCTCATTGGACTCGATTGGTTTGAGGCCTTGGGAATTCAGGTAACAGGGCTAAATAAATTGCAAACACAGACCCTTGCTGACGTATGCAAGGAGTTTGCAGATGTGTTCAGTTCTGAACTTGGGTCCTACACTGGACCTCCTGTTTCACTTAAGTTGGATCCAACGGTATTGCCCATCAGAGTTAAGCCTAGGAGAGTACCATTTGCTCTTAAGAGCAAGATTGATGCTGAACTGGACAAATTGCTCCAGCAAGGCATTCTAGAGCCTGTAGATTCCAGCCCATGGGAAACCCCCATTGTAACGCCTCTAAAGGCAAATGGGGACATCCGGATTTGCACTGACTACAAATGCACTCTAAACAAGGCCCTACAGCAACATGCTTATCCAGTGCCTGTAGTGAGCCACATCTTGGCTTCTCTTAAGGAAGGAAAATTTTTTGCTAAGCTTGATCTGGCTCAGGCATATCAACAGCTGCCTGTTGATGATGCTGCAGCTGAGGCCCAAACTATTGTCACCCATCGTGGAGCTTTCAAGGTGAAGAGGTTACAGTTTGGGGTGAATGTCACTCCTGGCATTTTTCAGAGTGTAATGGAAAACACCCTGAGGGGTATTCCTGGTGTATGTCCTTATTTTGATGATGTTCTGATCGCAGGAGACTCTCCACAAGTGCTGGCTGAGCATTTAAAGGCCGTTTTGCTTCGTTTCCGGAAGGCAGGTCTTAAACTAAAACAGGACAAATGTAAGATTGGGGTACAATCCACTGAGTTCTTGGGTTTCAAGATAGATGCGCAGGGTATTCACTTGTCTGATGCTAAGCTCAAAGCTATTCAGAAGGCTCCAAGCCCCAAGTCTAAGGGCGAATTGCAAGCCTTTTTGGGTTTATTGAATTTTTATCATGCTTTTCTACCTCACAAAGCTGCTATTGCTGAACCATTGCACAGACTTCTTGACAAGAATGCGTGTTGGCGCTGGACCAAGGTCCATGAGGCCAGTTTCAATGAGNTGCCCCAGGCCCCTGTACACAGGTGGGAGGAAACACACACTCCATGGTCTAGAATACATGTAGATTACGCTGGGCCCTTTCAGGGTCAATTCTTCCTGGTTGTTGTTGATAGCCATTCCAAATGGCTGGAGGTCGTGCCTGTGTCTTCTACCACAGCCGCCAAGACTATTCAAGTGTTGAGAAACATTTTTGCTTCACAAGGGCTGCCAGATGTTCTAGTGTCAGATAATGGTCCTCAATTTACTTCTACTGAGTTTCAGGGATTCCTCCGGACCAACATGATCCGCCACGCTGCTTCGGCTCCCTTCCATCCTTCCACCAACGGTCTGGCTGAACGGATGGTCTGCGTCACCAAGGACGCTCTCAAGAAGCTGACTTATGGCAACTGGCATCACAGGTTGGCTGACTTTCTTTTGGCACATCGTACTACTTTGTGCACTGCCACGGGTAAGTGCCCGGCCGAACTCCGCTGGGGTCATCGGCTCGTGACTAAATTGGATAGGCTGCATCCGGAACGTGTAGCTGCACAGGTGTCTCAGCCACACCCACCATGGGTCCTACGTGAAGGTGATCCTGTTTGGGCCAGGAATTACGGGCCTGGCCACCTTTGGGTACCGGCTGTGGTCTGCAAAGTCTCGGGGCCTCTGTCTTACGAGGTTTCCATGACAGACGGCCGCGTACTTCGCCGCCACATCGATCAATTACGTGTGAGGCGGGACTTGCCTATGGTTCCTTCTCAGTCTCCTCTAGGGGGGGAGGAGGAATGGGAAATGCATTCTGGGAGTCAAAATCAACAGTCTACATTGGCTGTGGGAAGGGAAACGGGTACTCAACACCCAACTTCCACAGGTGCTGCAGGTAGCAGTTCTTGGGAAAGGGAGTACATAGACACCCCTACACACACTCCAGCCTGGGAGTCCCACCGGTGGCAGACTAATTATCCACCCCTAACAAGCAATACTCCAGACATGGAGAATACCTGGGAGCATACTCACAACTCACAACATGCAAGAGAGCAGGCAATACAAAAGGGAAACACACCCCTTACTGAAAGGGCTCAAAGAAGGATGTCCTCATGCATCAGGGCTAACAGGGAGGCATCCCTAGTCCCTAGCACTACAGAAACGAGCCAGGAATTCCGCACTCCTTCAGGAAACACAGAAATGAATTCACAGGGGTTAGACAACTCCATCGAGGGTAGATCAACCAGGTTTAGTGACCAACAGGGCTATGACTGCTCAAATACGGGGGACGGGCTGGAAAGTCAAGCTGAAGTCACTGGACATTCACAGGGCACTTCACCAAGCGCAAGTAGCAACGGGGATAACAATACAAACTCTCCAGGTCTGAGAAGGTCGATCAGGGTAAGAGGCCCTCCCAAATACCTAGNGACTGAGCGGCGCCAGCCTTGTGCGCATGCGCAAGGCGGGAAAAGCCCGCCTCATGATTGGTTAAACTTGCCCGGGGATCAGAGGGTATAAATAGAGGCCTGCGTGCCTCTGCTCGGGTTGTTCGTAGAATGGAGCAAACAATAAAGACTTGTTGGAAGATGCTTCGTCTCAAGCGCCATTATTCTCCGGACTTAACAGCCGCCTCATCACAAAACTGGACAGGTTGCACCCAAACCAGGTGGCTTCACAGGTGTCACAGCCGCAGGCACCTAGGAGACTACAGGTGGGCGATCTGGTCTGGGCAAGGAACTACGGTCCTGGACATCTCTGGCTCACAGCAGTGGAATGCAAGGTCTCTGGGCCACTGTAATTATAAATGTAAGAGTGCTCTGCCTGTGTGCAAGCATATTGTGCTTCACAATAACATCCAGTCCATTGAACACATGTACCTGTGCTGCTATATAGTAAGGTATTATTGTTTCATCCGGGGTAAGGTATCTGGGTATAGTAAGGTATTATTGTTTCAGCAGGCTCAGAAATGTTGCAAAGGGTCCTGGGCAGACCGCAAACTGCCCAGGACCAGACTGGCTTTCTCCAGCCTTGCACGCATGCGCAAGGTGGGAAACAGTCTCTGCAATGATTGGTTGATGCTGTCCTTTGCCAGAACATTATAAAAGGCCTGTGCGCCGTTTTTCTGTTGTTGGTTGTGGAAGAGAACAATAAAGAAGGCTTGTTGTTACACGATGCGTCTCCTCTTAATGCCTCCAACCTGCGAATTTAACACTCTATGTGACACTACTTCCCTCTATTTCAGTTCCATTGTACTCCCTAGGGCCTATTTTATTTCCATATTATGGCTGTGCAAGGTGGAGTTGCTTAGCAACACTTCAGCAGGCCTCTGTCTTTAAAAACAATTGTATACAAATGTCCATTTATTAGTTAGTAGAATTATCAGGTCTCCTCCCTAACCATTCCATGGAATAAGAAGGCATTTTAAAAAGGACTAATTGAATAAGCTTTTATTATCTAATTTTGGTGTCAGAACATTTATTATTGAACCTATGAACAAAAACAAAACATCCATCTCTTAATAAATCCCCAGTGCCCAGCTATTAACTGGAAGATCACAGCCCCTGAGACAACATCATTTAAGGACTGAGTCTTGCCTGCTTGTGATTAGTGATACATTTGAGTATTGTACCAACTCTCCATTAATCTATGTATCTAAACAAAAAGAGAGAGAATTACTTAATGGGTCTGCATTGTTCCATGCCAACTGTATTTTCTTAGTGCTTATAAAGTATTTTTTAGAATTTTTAGAATCTACAAATAACCTAAGATTTGTCTAATATGGTTATAATTGCAGTCAATTATTTAAAACATTAGTGATAAATTAAATGGCCCAGAAAAATTTGAATTGTCTTCTCCCACTTTATTTCACTGAATTATGAAGCACTTTGTGCATTTATTTATTTATTTATTTATTTATTTATTTATTTATTTATTTATTTATTTATTTATTTATTTATTTATTTATTTATTTATTTATTTAGCCATCCATCTTCTAATTCACAATCAACAATTAAAGCAACACTAGTTTTTAAAAATAGTTTGTTAAGCATACTACATAAATCTATTAAAACCATAAATATTTACCACCAGGCTCCAAAGTTAAATTTCCAACATCCTTGTTAAATCCTCTCACCCTATCCCAGTGCTTACTGGAAAAGCTACAGCTTATATGCTTTTCAGGAGGCTAGGAAGGTAAACTAGACATTAAAGTCATCAAAGGAGCAGAAATATCATTGGAGAGGACCACCATTACAATTTTGGACTATTCTGGAAAGTGCAGCAGTACTCCGCACGGTTTTAAAGAGCAGAGAAGAGTGAATTTTTGGTATCCCTTCTTTTTTTTCAGCTACTGCAATAAGATGCTGCTGTGGGGTGTATAATCAATAAGGCACTGGAACAATGAAGGAACATTTTCTTTCTGTGACTTGAAGACAGTGTCTGATTAGGCCACCTCAATGCTATGGTTAATATTGTCTATCTTGAAGTTAATAATGTATAGTAGTACTGAGCAGACTGACAATTGCTAGGATGATCTGATGCAAAAAGAGGATAGATCTCCTGCACATGTACTAGCTGGGTAGAGGACAGCATATCTGCAGGTGATTTTGCCAAGCACACTTCATTCCTTGAAATCCTGTTCTGTTTGGTTGCTAGAAGTACAAGAACACTCTTCTCTTTGTCATTTGATCTTCTTTACTCATGTTTTCAACTATCTGAAAGAGAATTGCAACAGCACTCCAGAACCTGAGGAAAGGAATGCTGAAAATATCAAATGTGTTTGCCAATAATGACTGTACCACATGTGAATTTCCTAATTTTCAAAATAACACTCCTGCCTCCTCAAAAAGCAAACTTTATATTGGCTACAATCGTAAATGAGGCTTAAAAGTCTCACGAACCTTTGATATGGAGATGTAATGATGGAAGGCAGTCTCTTGTATTATTTAATAGGGCACCCTCTGTAACATGATTCATTGATATCTGGTACTTTGTCTCTAAATGCATTAGAAAAATCCAGAAGCATTGAAGAACATTTTTTCCACATCTGTAAAGGAGTAACACTTCAAAAATGTGTCAGAATGATATATTATGGCTTTAAAAAGCATGAAAGAAGGAAATCTATAAATCCAATGATGCTTTTTCTTATCCTCCCTGTCATCTTCAGAAATGACCAAGTATCAAGTCAAAATAGGCTAGCAGTATGTTTGAATAATGCTTCTGTCACAAGATAGCTTATAGTTTTCTTTGGGAAACTGCAGAGATAAAAGAGTGTTGTCTTCCCTAAATATTGTCATTGGATTATTTATTCTAAAACGAAAACTAAAAGCACCATCAGTCTCTATTTTTTATATACTTAGACACCATATATACTTGTAATGAAAAACCATTTGTGTTGTCTTCAGTAATAATGCATGGTATGAATTCTAATTGGAGAATGAACATTTCTATTTTACATTTTAACCCAGTTATTCTAAAGGTAAAAATAAAGGGAAAGCTGAAGACACTGTAGTTCACTGCCCCTCTTTTTTTCTCTCTCCCTCTTCCATTAAATAAAACTCTAAAGATGGGAAATATTTACTAAAACATTTATTAATTCAGATCATGAGGTTCCAGATGGGTTTGTTTAATTTAGTCTTATCCATCTTTGTATGGACTGCAGTCTATTTCCATCTACAGTTTCCCAGTAGTTCAGACCAAATGATGAGAAAACACCTCTCCCTCTATCCTGTTTCCAGAAATCACCCCATTGGTCAGCCAATCCAGGTAGCCAGGGACTTGTTAACATGCTATAAACCCATCTAAATTTCTTAGATCACAAGGAAAAGCAAGACAGTGTATTGGAACAGATGAGGCTTCATTGAGTCTGGGACTAGTCTGTTATCTAAAGCAGTGGTCCCAAAACTTTTTGGCACCAGGGACTGTTTCATGAAAGACAATTTTTCCACAGGCTGGGGAAAATTGTTTTGCAGTTTTGCTCGCTCACCCACCACTCACCTCCAGCTGTGTAGCCCAGTTCCTAACAGGCCACAGACTAATACCAGTATGTGGCCCAAGGACTGGGGACCCCTGATCTAAAGAACCAAAATGTCTCTTAGTGTGTTATGCATATTATTATTATTTTTTTAAAAAAAGAACCCTGTTTTTTTTAAAAAAAACACTTTAATCATGTTGTAATTATACTTTATAGTATACTTTATAATTTATGATCAGAACAATCCCAGTAAATTGATGTCATCTTTTATTTTGGGAGGAAGGCGCAATAGAAAAATCAGTATCACCTCTTGTTAATTTTTTCACTTGTCATAACCAGGTATTGCCTAGCACATAATTACTATGCATTCAGAGAGGCTTCAGAAATAATGGCAGAATGCTGCATTGAAAGGGCTGGAATTCAACCAGAGTTATGGACAAAATAATTTTTTCCCCTTCTCATGCTCACTAAAACAAAGTAAGGAACAGCCATTTCAGGCAGATGGAGAACATGTAGATAATGCCATTTAAAAGGTGTTGTAATGCAACTAAATTAGTTTTAGTATTATGGCCAGAGATTGATCATTGAAATAAATGGATTAATTGACAGAAGTAGAGCCAGCAAATAAATGCTTAGGAAGAAGCTATCAATTTACATACTTAATATTGCAAATATATTATAGTAGAATAAAACAATTTGGGGCTGAGTAATTCAAGTGAAGAGTAGAGCAATTATACAATGTGAGGGATCAAACTTCCAAAGGGAACAAAACTATTTTGCCCTACATATTGTGGGGTTTAAAAACAGCTTAGCTGAAAGGGTTGAGGCAATAACTTTCATCCAATGAATAAAAGGGATGGTAAATGTCCCCCTCCAGATTTGATGCCATTTGCTGCATCTTTGACAGGAGTTGGATAGATTTTTTCTGAATTGCTCTGTTGCTTCCCCTTGAGCTTGTTTGGTGGTTCTACTACAGCTATCATATACTCTTGACCAAAGATTGCTATGTTCCTTGTATCTGGGATGGCTGCCTTCTTCCACCAAGTTTGCAGCTCTGGGAGGAATGCACAAGGAGTGATAAGGTAGGAAGGGGACACTCACTTAGCCAGATCCGAATCATCCCTCATTATCAATGTTGGCAGATGTTGCAGTCAAACCAGCCTCACATATGTGTCTCCTCTCTCTATGGACTCTCCAAGCAATAAACTTGAAGAAGCAGGGACTGGAAAGTTTTCGCCTTTGGGGCTTTTCGGAACTCTTCCATCTATAGAAGATGTTCTCGTTAAGTACATAACTAGAAGCTTTTCCTTGAGAAGAATATAATCCTGTAAAACCTGATAGAAGTTCTCGGTCTCTTAACATCTTCTGAAGTTTAATTTCACTCTTGATAAAAAAGGTGATTATAAATTTAAATTGTAAACTATAAATAGTAAGGGTTCTAAAAAAATACTCCCAATTCCTTTATCACCATTCCTCACAAAATCTAATATTCAGAATACACGTCTTATCTATTTAACTTCTCACCCTCTATATCGACAAATTAATAATACATGATATCCTTATTTTCTGCTAATTTTTGAATTTCTTAAATTAGTTATCAAAATTTATTTTTATTTCAATATTTAATACTTCCTCTCTCTTCCTCTTTGTATCTGCTATCTCATGTTTGAACTAATAATTTTTGTTTTTAATATTCCATATAGACATGTTTATTACTTTCATCAATAGGTTTTTAGCTTATCTATATCTATTCACCTTTACATGACTTTTATACACAAATTTCTTTCTTTATACACAAATCAATATTCAAATTTAACTATTAGTATTTATGCTACTAAGTTTTAATGGCCAAACACTTTTCTTTACCTCAATTCATAGCAATGTCTTATATTCAACATACACATCTTATCTATTTAAATATATTCTATTTTAAATTTTCATAAGACGGTCAAAACTCCATTCTTCTTCAGTCTTATTCTAGCTTTTTTTCTTTGCCAAGTCATCTTCCATGTCCTTGTTTTTGGGCCATCAAACCAATCTTCTTATATTGTCATATATGTGATTTGGTGTTGACAAAACCATCCGGTCACCATTTGTTTTGAGAGGACTAGTAGATCTGGCAGGTCATCTCTTTATTTTTCTGTATCGACGTGGTTGTTCTGAATTGTTTATCTTCTCTTCCAACTGTTATTTTTCTGGATCCCCCAATTCCTTCTGATTTACATAGGAAACCTTTTCCTTTTTCCATGTTATCAGTGTCTTTTCTGGATTTTCAAATGTCAGTGTTTGTTGAGCAGATAATTCTTCTGACATGGTATATAAATGTTCCACTTTTTCTATTGTATTTTGTATACATGGTTCTTTAGTTGTGGTCAAAGTTTGGGCTTTCATATCCGGGCTGCCTTTTTGTTCTTTTCTGTAGCCTCTTAATTCTTCATCGGCTATGATAAGAGTTTGAATAATTGTTTTCAACATTAAAAGAATTTGTTGATCTTTATCCATAAGGAAATTCTGTTCCTGATCTTCTTCCATATTGGTATTTTAGACTAGAGGCTTTACAATTAGGAAATCCAAAAGAAAGAAAAAAGTTTTTTTCTGAATAAGAAGCACAGCAGAGCTTTTCATAGCTGTTGTTTCAAAATTTTCAAGGTTCCATATGTCTTATCTGTTTTCTGGGCTGTCAGCCAAGCCCCTGAAGAATAAAAGATTGAGATACCAAGTTTGACCACACAGTGTCACCTCTACCCTTTAAAGTTTCCCTGTGAGTCCCAGAATTTTTTAAAACTTTTTAATTTTTCTTCTTGTTGTAAGGAAAAACCCAAATTTTCAACAGAGATAAAGAGTAAAAAATAAAGAGTAAAAAATCTTTCAGTCCACAAGCTTTAGGAAATAAAATTCCAATTGAGATCCAGTTATTTTTTCAATGTTTTAAACTCCCCTGGGTAGTCGGTTGCCGCTCTTTCTAAAGGGAGGGCTAAAATCTCTCTTCCCTCACCACAGGGGGGAAAATGCTTAGCAGCTTATGCAGGTACAGAAAGTAATTAGGGTGTAAAAGAGGTAAATCTCACCCAGTCTCTTCTGCGCTGCTTTAAGGTTGCCTGATAGAAAGTGTGACTTTGGCTATCTGCAGCCTAGGGACGAGCCATATTTCTATGGACGATCGTTTTGTCCACCAGTTTGGATGGATCACCAGCTCTAACAGGAGAGTTGCTGCTCTCCCGCGATCCAGCAAGAGCCCCTCCTTGCTGGTCGCCTCTTCGGGGCAAATTTCGGCCCTTTTCAGGGGCCCCCAGCAATGCAAAACTGGATGGAGGAGAGAGAGCAAGTCTCCCAGCCGTCCATGGCGGCCGCGCAGCAAACTGGCAAATATTAGTGGAAATTAAAATTGGAAAATTTTATTAGGTCATTGATTGTCTAAAAGATTGTGTGTTAAAACAATTAGAATATATATAAACTAAAAACTATTGATATATGTAATAAAGTTATGTTTTATGTGATTGATAGAATAAAAATTGTTTTAATTTACATATGGACAGTATACCGGTATATTAAGGGGAAGAGAGAGAAAATATTTACAGTAATAGTTTGAAATCTGTACCAATGATATCTGTATGTAATTGAATTATTACAATCCAGCCACCACGTTGCTTTTCAAATATGTGAATGTTACATTAGAAAATCAATAAAATTTGTAAATAAAATAAAATAAAGTGGGAACTATTTAAAAGAGAATGTTAACAGTCATGATTCTTTCCATCAACTGAGAGATATCCTCATTTTATACATGTCCATTTTAACTCTTGGGAAAAAATTGTTTCATGTGCTAGAAATTTATAATGTAAGGAAGCTATTGTATAGAAATCTTTAAGTGCAATGTTATGAATGTCACCTCATCAAAAGGTTCATTGGAATTCAAATATCATCAGACTGAAGCCTAACCTGCCTCACTGGGGTTTGTTTGTGTTTTTTTGGGTTTTTTGTTTGTTTTTTTTGGCGCAGGAATGAAATAGAGGAATTTCCTCATGTAAGCCACCTAGAAAAAGTAGGATGTAAAACATCATCATAATTTTATCCATATCTACACAGAAATACATTCCATTTAATACAATAAAAGCTAGTCCAAGTATACATGTTGAGGTCTATAGCAGGAGTTTTCAATTTTTTAAATATCGTAGTAAAAAAAAGGTTACTAACTCACTATTCTCTATGTATATTTCTATTACTTTAAGATTTTTACAAACAAGAAAAGCAACTTTAAACAGCTTTTTTAGGTAAGGCAAAATAAGACTAGTTCAAAGTAAATACTTAAATATGTCACTGTGCTGAGCCTTGAAATATTTTGACCTAGGCTGGAGTGAAGAAATATCAAAGTTCTAGATGGGGCTTCAATCTGGATACAATTTGCAATACAACATCAAAAATCTCTGCTTCAATTTAGTAGTGAAAATTGCAGGCTTGTGATCTCACCAGAGACAAAGAGTTAAAACCTTCCCACTTCACATACAAAAGCTTATCCAATTTTCCACATTTAGTTTTTAATTAAAAAATTTTAAAAACCCATAACTGCTACTAAAGTATAAATATACACAACATATTCATGTGCTTACATACTAGATAGCTACTGCATATTTAATCCAGAACAGTAACATTAAAGTATGTTATAAACCTATGTCATATAAATTTGGGAGATTGCTTGAGATTAATATTTTATCACGATAACATTTCATGATGTTAACTAAACTATGAATTTTACAGAGATATGGAGCGTCTATTAAGCCTTTCCTTTTTCAACCACCATTCAACACTGGTGAACAAACAACTTCTCAAGTAAAGATAATACTAATAGGTATTACTAATGGTAAATTGGCAGCTACTGAAAAAACCCTTGAGATTTAATTGACACTTAGGATACCACCAAGTCTGCAGATGATTGGGAAGATGATTTTATAGAGGAAGACAGACATTCACTCAAACACAGTCTTTGGACACCTTGTAACTAAATAAAGGCAAAACTACCATCACCCACCCATGAGAATTTTCTCCAAAGCAAATTTTCTTTATCAATCTGAGTAAGAACTGATAGAAGAAAAGTACAGGAAAACGTTTCTGCCTAGCTCTATTGTTATCCCTCTATATTGTGGAGGAATTGGCTTTTGCAAATAATGGCCACAAAAACTGTTCACACAGACATAGAATGTAAACTTTCATGCCTGCTATTCATTGGTGTTGTGGGTATTGTTGTGTGAGACAATGAATCTGCACTAACAGGCAAGTCTCTTTAGAGCAAACCTGACAATGAACTTGGCAGCTGTGGAAAGTTGAAGCATTCTGTGTGTGAGTTAGAGGATGTTTTTGATAGCATGAATCTTACCTGATCAATGTTTAGTGAAAAAGGTTTTATAACAATAACAGAGAAGAGAAGAGGAGAGATTTATTAACAAAAAAATACAATGTAGGAATAGGCAAATAACTGAGGACATCCTACCAGGATGAGAGTCAGAGAGCATAAGTCTGTGTGTGTGGTGCCAAAGAAAAAGAAAGTTATCTCAGACTAGCAATCTCTTTGCAAAGAGCAGGGAATGGTGACAAACAAAATGAGGATACAGATTGTAACTGTCCATCTTCTCTCTTTTCTGTTCCCTTCTGGTCAATTGACCATGAGGTGCTGAAAAGTCATTGCTGCTGGAATTAGACCACCAATAAAGCCTGCCTATGTTTAGTGGAGTGACGTGATAACTAGCATATAGTTGCTAACTACCATGTAGATGACAGTGGATAATTGACTGTCTTGTGTTTTTAAGCCTGATAATCTTTTCACCCTCCTTAATTTTACATTCTATGGAACTGAGAGCTGTCAGAATTGGCTGAACACTAATCACAATGATCAAATCACATAACAGACGTGAAGAATGTCAGTATCCTGGCATGATTTCTCTATAATTATTAGAGAGACAATAGAAATATATAAACATCTAAATAATTTAAATAGAGGGAAAGGTGAACAATTGTCACTTTATCTCACTGCCACTGTGCCTGCATGGTTGAATGGTTGACAACTCTTATTCTTAGTCACTTACCTGTGAGAAAGGTCATTTTAAAAGTTAAGCACATTCTTTTCTTCCCGGGTAATAATTGTACAGATTGAATTGTTTGATTTAAGCAAAAGAAAAACCAGACAAATTATATATCAAAAAGATTAGCTAAGAAAAAAATGCACAAAACGCAAACTTTCAGGAAAAAAATCTCAGTGTTTGTCTTGTTTTTTCAGTCAATAGTTGAAAATAATGTTCCAGATTAACCGGGTGATGTTTTACTGTTGGAAATAGAAGAGTGTAATATATTCCTAAGAGAACATTTCTTTCTTTATATATATATTTGTATAGTTTTACTGCTTTTAACCTTGTAAGCCTCCCAGAGTCAGCAGATAGGCAGCAGATAGATAGATAGATAGATAGATAGATAGATAGATAGATAGATAGATAGATAGATAGACAGACAGACAGACAGACAGACAGACAGACAGACAGACAGACAGACAGACAGACAGACAGACAGACAGACAGACAGATGTCTCAGTCCATAATTTAATCAAAAAGCCCATTCATTGTGAAATCTGCAAGGTCTGTGCAAATCCTTCAGAACTTCAATTTTCTCAGCAAAATGAAGGGATTGTGCAGATACATACATTCAGAAGCATGTATCTGAAACAGCTGAAAGCATGAAGACAGTTACTTTAAAAAGGGGGGTTACATCCATATCCCTCATATGTCAAAGTGTTGAAAGAAAAGTCTTCATCCTGGTTCATCCAAGCCGGGGCTAAATAAACAATGTGGTGACTGCTTTGGGAAGAAGCTTGCAGTTTATTGAAGAGCCAGAAAGATGGTTCTTGCAGGAAAGACCAGAGAAAAGAAAAGCTGAGCACATGGGTAGTAGGTTTTTATATCCTCTCTAGCCTTTTGTTTGGAATAGTTTCCTGTTCCTGTGGCATGAACTTTGAGGCTATTTACTATGTCACGTATTCTGACCTGAGTTTAGGTGTGCCTCTCTGGTATTCTTTATGGTGATGGGTTAGTCCTATTATCATATCCTGCTTCCCTGGTGATGGAGCTAATGGCTCCTAGAGTTTGGGTGGGGTATGCAGATTTTAGGTCTTTGTCTTCTTGATCTCCTACCTTTCTGGTGGTTTACATCTGCATTTGTATAGAGCTGGCTCCTGCTTGGGACAGAAAGACTAGGGAGCCGGGTTGGTTTCTGCTTTTTAAAATCCTTTTTGAGGAAATGTATTTTTCTGCCTTTTTAATATTTCCTTCTCTGAGGAGCTGACTTCCCTCAAAAGTATTTCAGTTGATAGGATTTGCATAGTCCTAGAACCAGCATATAAAATATATTTAACTCAATAACTGTACAGTCCCATTAAAATGCATTTACAGATCTAGATTGGATGAGTTTCAAGATATAGCCAAATTAATTAATAATCAAACCACAGCATTGGATTAAATACAACTGTCCTTTTCCAGTACATCTCCCTGCTTTGTAATACCAATTATGAAGTGTTAGTTACACTCTGCTACTGTCATATGTGCACAAGTTTAGATGCTGTTACTTACATTCCTGCCAATTCTTTTTTTAAGTGTAACGTTGTTCAAAAAGAATATAGTAAAATACATACAAGTGTAATCTCTTCTCCAATGCACAGTTAATGTATATTTATAGATGGATTAGTATAGCTTATATTTTTATTTAAACATCCGTGCCTTCTCAAAGAGAATGTCTTATTTTCTGAGATGAAAACAATTCAGGATCTCTAATCTTTTGTATACTGTTTCCAATAGATCTACATTCTCACTCTCTGCTTTGTTTCTCTGTTACGGATGTTCTTTTCTACAATTGACCTAGATATACTCAAAACTACATGTGAATACAGAAAAATATAAAGGGTTCTTTATGTAACCTAATGCTAATTAAGCAGCTTCTCACTTTGTAAACAACTTAGAAGCTACAACTACTACAACCTTTTTGGCACCAGGGACTAGTTTCATGGAAGACATTTTTCCATTCACCAAGGGGGGGGGGAGGTTTCAGGATGATTTAAGTGCATTATATTTATTCTAAATTTTCTAAATGAATAAACAAATAATGCACTTTATTTCTATTATTATTACATTGTAGCAAGCCTAGCAGCCTTGGAAAAGGTGCAGATAAGAGAGGGATTCTCTTGGAGACACAGTGCTTAAGGGGAAATGTAGCTTCTCCCCTCTCCCCTCCCCTATTGCAAGCCTGGTAGGAGCACTGGCCTTCAACAGAATATTAGGTTATTCCCCATTGTTCTAGTGTTTGGACTAGAAACCAGGAAACTCTGGATTCTAGTCCTGCCTTAGGCATGTGTTCTGTTTCAGGAAAAGAGGCATTGAGACGAAGCAATGAGTTCCAACAGTTCTCCTTTATTGCAACACCAACAGAACAGATTTAAAAATGGTGCGGCCCCCTTTTATAGCCCCCCTGCACAATACCTTGCTGGCCAATCATTGCAAAGGCTGGGAGCAGCCTTTCTTGTCCCGGGCATCCACATAGTCTGCCTGGGCCAATCACTGCAGCCTGTGCCTGCCGGGCCAGGACAT
>NW_015388967.1:89738-92503 GCF_001527695.2 Protobothrops mucrosquamatus
TTCCCCAAGTCCAGTGGTGGGGTGGAATTCCCCAAGTCCCCAATGGACTCCTCTTGGGAGCACTGTCCCTTGAGCCCTAGACCAGCAGCTGGAGTGGCCTGAGTGCCAGAGGCTGGAGCTGCCTCCATGACGAACCCCCTTTCTGCGGACTCCCTGTTTGGAGCAATAGCTGAAGCCTGGGGATGTTGGAGAGACCGTGATCCACAATCGTAACTGTGGTCCTCCTCCCCCCCAAGAGCAGAGCTAGGAGCGGAAGAGTTGCTGGGAAGCCTCCAGCGCAGTTGGTCAATGTGACGTCAGATCACACGACCATCGTCCAAGGCCACTTCGTATGACAGCGGCCCAGAGACCTTGCATACCACTGCTGTGACCCAGAGATGTCCTGGTCCATAGTTCCTTGCCCAGACTGGATCTCCCACTTGTAGTCTCCTAGGTGCTCGCGGCTGTGACACCTGTGAAGCCACCCAGTCTGGGTGCAATCTGTCCAGTTTCGTGATGAGGTGGCGACCCCAGCGGAGTTCAGCTGGGCTCTTTCCAGTAGCTGTGCAAGGTGTGGTGCGGTGGCAAAGAAGAAAGTCCGCTAACCTGTGATGCCAGGTCCCATGAGTGATCCTCTTTAAGGCATCCTTGGTTGTGTGCATCATTAGTTCAGCCTGGCCGTTGGAAGCTGGATGGAATGGTGCAGATGTGGCATGCCGGATCATGTTAGCCTGGAGGAATGCCTTGAACTCAAACAATGTGAATTGGGGCCCCTTGTCTGAGACAAGGACATCTGGAAGTCCATGTGCGGCGAAGATCCCTCTCAGCACCTGGATGGTCCTAGCAGTGGTAGTGGAGGAGACAGGCATGACCTCTAGCCACTTGGAATGGCTGTCCACAAGAATTAAGAAGAATTGCCCCTGAAATGGCCCAGCGTAGTCGATATGGACCCTCGACCATGGGGTATGAGTCTCCTCCCACCTATGAACTGGGGCCTGGGGCATCTCCGGCCTTGATTGTTGACAAACAGTGCACCCGTGGACCTGGGCCTCAACGTCTTTGTCAAGCCCAAGCCACCAAAGATGGCTGCGCGCTAACGCCTTCATCCAGACTATTCACGGATGTCCCTCATGCAGAGACTGCAGAACTCTAGTCCTCAATGAGGTTGGGATTACTACCTGGCTACCCCATAGGACACACCCCTTGAAGGTGGAAATCTCATGCTTTCTCTGCCAGAAGCTCTGGAATTCTGAGCCTGGACATGTGTCAGGCCATCCAGACAATGCCCAGGTCAGCACGCGTGTTAGCGTGTGATCAGTGGCTGTTTCTGCAGCCACGTTCCTAGCACTAAGGGGAGATTCAGGCAAGTCCTGAATAGACAGGATGCGGTTGGCAGGTGCTGGATCTGCCTCTATCTGCTGTAATGGCAACCTGCTGAGACCATCTGCATGACCCATTTCTTTGCCTGGCTTTTGAACCAGTGTATAGTCATATGCAGACAGGAAGATAGGCCACCTCAGCATTCGTGGGGATATTATGTGTGGGGTTTGTTTGTTCGTTGTTAACAACCCCAGCAGTGGCTTATGGTCTGTAAAGACCGTGAAGTGGCGGCCATATACGAAGTCATGGAACTTCTTTATGCCAGCCACTATAGCTAAGGCTTCCCTATCTATCTGTGCATAATTGCATTCAGCTGATGATAGGGTTCTAGAGTACATGCTATTGGGACTTGCATTCCATCATCCTTCAAGTGACTTAACACAGCCCCAATCCCATAAGGGGATGCATCACAGGTGATGCACACTGGCAAGTTCTCATTGAAGTGTGCGAGGACCGCATTTGAAGAGAGCAAGGCCTTGACCTCTTTGAAGCTCTTTTCATGTGCTTGTGTCCACTGCCAAGGGGCCTGTTTGTCCAAGAGCCGGTGTAACGGCTCAGCCACTGCAGCCTTGTGAGGAAGGAATGAGTGGTAAAAATTTAGCAGTCCCAGAAAGGCCTGAAGTTCGCCCTTGGATTTGAGACTTGGGGCCTGCTGAATTGCTTGCAGCTTGGATTCAGCAGGGTGGATGCCCTGAGCATCAATGCGGAATCCTAGAAACTCCGTGGAGGTAACCCTGATCTTGCACTTGTCTTGCTTAAGCTTCAGGCGGAAGCATAGCAAAATGGCTCTCAGCCTTTCGGCTAAATTGTCAGCTGAGTCCCCAGCGATGAGGACATCGTCAAAGTACGGGCAAACGCCAGGGATATTTTGGAGCGTTCACTCCATTGCACTCTGGAAGATGCCAGGGGCCACGTTTACTCCAAATTGCAATCTTTTTACCTTGAATGCCCCCCCGGTGAGTCACTATAGTTTGGGCCTCGGCTGTTTCCTCATCAACTGGCAATTGTTGATAGGCCTGCCCAGGTCAAGCTTAGCAAAGATCTGGGCCCCCTTGAGGGAGGCTAGAATGTGACTGACCACTGGTACTGGGTACGAATGCTGCTGCAGCGCTTTGTTAAGCGTGCACTTGTAGTCTGCAAAGATTCAGACTTCACCATTGGCCTTCAGTGGCATAACTATGGGCGTTTCCCATGGACTACTGTCCACAGGCTCTAAGATACCCTGCTGAATCAGTTTATCCAGCTCTGCATCTATTTTACCCTTTAAGGCAAAGGGCACCCTGCGTGGCTTGATTCTAATGGGGGCTATGGCTGGGTCTAGCCTCAGAGAAATAGGAGGGCCTTTGTAGGAGCCAAGTTCTGGACTAAACACATCTGCAAACTCCTTGCAGACCCCAGCCAGGCCT
>NW_015388967.1:94386-98995 GCF_001527695.2 Protobothrops mucrosquamatus
AGTTCCAACAGTTCTCCTTTATTGCAACACCAACAGAACAGATTTTAAAATGGTGCGGCCCCCTTTTATAGCCCCCCTGCACAATACCTTGCTGGCCAATCATTGCAAAGGCTGGGAGCAGCCTTTCTTGTCCCGGGCATCCACATGGTCTGCCCGGGCCAATCGCTGCAGCCTGTGCCTGCCGGCCCAGGACATAACAGCATGAAAGCCAGTTGAGCAACTTTGGGCCAATCACTTTCTATCAGCCCAACTCACCTCACAGATTTCCTCTTGTGAGGAAAATAGGAGGAAAGAGTCTTAGATACAGTATGTTCATTGCTTTGAGTTATTTATAAAAAATAATAAATGTGGGCTATAAACAAACAATATTACAGTGCCAAAACCAGTTTTTTCTCCCCAGATTTCATAGTGCTCCTTATAACTTCTGTAGGTGGAATCCATAATAGAATCTATGGTGTTTTTTTTAAAAAAAAAAAAGTTATAGAAGTGGCTGCCATTCTGTTATTTTTGTCCCAGACCAGTATGAACAGGAATTAACAGGTGGGGCTTAGAAATTAATGGAAAAGTTTAGAATTCACTTAAGGATGAATGCTATGTTATCTTAAAGCATAAAGCAGACGCTATCTTTAAAGCACAGAGTAGATTATGATACTACAGCAATGGTGTTTCTGGATTATTTGTTACAATTGAAATACAGTGGTGTTCTTTGGCTCTAAATAGGGTTGCTCCACCTTACTTCTAGCTGACAAAGTTAAGCAGAAATTTCCTAATTTCATTTTGGCTTAATGTGCTAGCTATAATATAGGATAATGCTTCTTTTTAATGTGGGCTTAAGGCATTCTTTGATTTCTAAAACAGAAAGGCCTTTTGGGCAGACAAAAAGGAGAGAAATGAAATCAAGATGCATAAATCACTTGCACAGAATTTCTGGATCTAAATCTAACATGCACATCATTGATCTTAATTATCCAAATTAGATTTTTAGAATAAATCACTTTGATTTGGCACCTTTTTTCTCCACCGTTTTTTTTTTATTTGACATTTTCATTTAAAATATAAAGATTCTCTCGAGTCCTGATGACTAGATTCTAGTTTTCTTGGCAACAATACTATTACATAGGGATAAGCTATCTCTTTCAGTATACTGAATGAAAACAAATATATTAGTGGAAGAGATTCTTCTCAATGTCTTTTAAAAATATTTATTAATGGAGAGATGCAAGTCCATACAAAGACTTCTCATATTTGTGATTTGAATTTTGAAGGTTGACTTGCATTTCTAAGGGAAGAACCTAAGACTCTTATTCTGCCTATTTCATAGAACATAGAATCATAAGGTTGGAAGTGACATTGGAGGTCTTCTAACCCAACCACCTATCCAAGGCAGAAGACCTTATATTGTCCAGGACAAATGGCTGTCCAATCTTTTCTTGAAAATTTCAATATTTAAGGAAGCCCTAGACCAGACCCATAATTGTTGAGAAAATGTTGCTCTATAGTAAAACAAAAACAAATCTCCAAGATATAAATCCACATTTTATACTAACCTAGAATGCCTAAAACTTGTCTTGGGATTTTGGGATCAGTATGAGGGTTCTGCTATATACTGTAATATTCCTCTCAATGCCTAGCAGGGTCTCTACTTGATAAGGATTGTTATTTTGAGAATTACTGGAAAAAGATTTCTGTAGGACTTTATTTTGTTATCATTTGAAGCATAAATTGAAACAATTGTTATTTTTTCAGATTCAGCCTGAAAGATCAACATTATGAATCTTCCTTCCTCAGATTGTACTTGTTTCTTTAAAGTTCATGATAAATTCTTCACAGCTATAGCTAGTCCATTTTTTTCCATCTGTCCAAGTGAGACCACAAATTTTTGACTGAGATGAATAAATAAGCAGATAGTATATGTTTTGTGTATTCCATTCGTTGGCAATTGACGAAGACACATGGTGAACAAACAAGCTCTTTATTACTCTTCTCCTACAACCAAGCAAGCAGCAAAAGTCATGCAGGCCTTTTATAGGGCCTTAGATCCAGACAGTGTTAACCAATAGGAACTGACCGTTTTCAAGCCTTGCGCATGTGCACAAGGCCGGCACCACCCTGTCTGGTCCCGGGCAGCTTTTGGTTTGCCCGGGACCATTTGCAACAATTCTGAGCCTGCTTTCTACTCTAGAAGGCTCAGGACACAACACCCCTCCCCCCCTAGATAAAACATCCCTAGCTTTACGCACAGGTACATTGTTCAAAATGCAGGGAGAGTGGAGTTACTCTGGTCTGCACACAGGCAAGACACTTTGACAAAATAATTATTAAACAAAATGCACCCAAAATCATAATAGTATATGACACTCTTTACTGAGTGTTAACCCACAGCCTGCTACATATTAGCAAGGTTCCCCATGTGTTACAGAGACCTCACATAATCTCCTAGATGTTTGGGTCGGCACTTGGCCCGCTGTAACCTTCTAATGGCCGGTGAGTGTGCCTGGCCTACCTGCTCGCCTGTCAGGCTAGGCAGACCAGGACTTTGATGCCCCAAATACCCAGGTGCCCCACCCAGCTGCTGACTGGCTGGACCCTCTGAGTCCAAGCCAGTGTACCTTGGAGGGGTGGAAGTCCCCGAGTCCACAATGGACTCCTCTTGGGAACTCTGTCCTTCGAGCCCAAGGCCAGTAGTTGGAGTGGCCTGAGTGGCGGAAGTGCCCCAGTACTCCGAAGGCCCCATGCACNATACCCTGCTGAATCAGTTTATCCAGCTCTGCATCTATTTTACCCTTTAAGGCAAAGGGCACCCTGCGTGGCTTGATTCTAATGGGGGCTATGGCTGGGTCTAGCCTCAGAGAAATAGGAGGGCCTTTGTAGGAGCCAAGTTCTGGACTAAACACATCTGCAAACTCCTTGCAGACCCCAGCCAGGCCTGTTGTTTGCATGCTGTGTATTCCAGTCACCTGAATTCCCAGGGCCTCAAACCTGTCGAGTCCAATGAGACTCGTACGGTCTCCCCCAACCACAACTACCTCCAGTAGCCCCTCAAAATTCCTACGCTGCACCTTGAGTGTGGCCTCCCCCCTCACGTTGACTCTGGAATTTTGGAAATCTGTGAGGATGAGGTTTGATGGCCTGAGTTTCACCCGTAGGTCACTTCTGTTGCAGACCTTGTTAAAGGTGTCTAGGGAGATGATTGATAGAGCAGACCCAGTGTCCAGCTCCATCGACAAGGGGACCCCTTGCAACTTCACATCGATGTGAAGCTTCTTCCTAAGTGGCCTGTGGATCCTCATTCCAAAAACGCTCCTACGTGACGCGCAGAAGTTCACCCTGTTCTGCCTGGGGACCCTGGTACCTTTCTGAGGCAATTCTTCTGTGTAACGTTCCTTCTGGCGACCCAAACAGATGGAGGCAATGTGGCCTTGCCTCCCACAGGCCCTGCAGATGGCAGAGCGGAAACGGCAGTCTGTGCGGCGATGGCGGCCTCCACACCCGATGCACCAAGGGGATGATGCTGGCTGGGCCTTCCCTCCATGAGGCCTTCTCCCTGGAATCTGATGCAGCTGGTCTACTTCCAATTCTGGATCCTGTTTGGATTCTTCGTGAGCAACCTCTTGATGGATGGTGGCTGGAAATTGAGGGGGCTTGGAGAGCCGCAAGGCCTTCACAGCTCCTCCTGCTGCTTCTTCGGCTGAAACTTCCCTCAGGGCATCTTGGAACGTGAGGCCTTCCTTCGCAAAGTGCTTCTGCTGCAACTCCCGGCTTCGCAGGCCATAGACCAGCCAATCCCTCAGTCTCTCCTCCAAGTCTTTGAATTCGCAGGGCCTAGCTGTTTGTTGCAAAGCTGCAACAAACTCTGCTGCAGACTCACCAGGCCTCTGGTCCCTCTGCTCGAATGCGTGTCGCCAGGCAATCACTGAGAGCTTGGGTTCGAAATGCTCTCGCAGCATCCTCTTCAAGTCTGTGTAGGTGATTGATTCCAGTGGTGCTGGGGTGACCAGATTCCCTGCAAACTCGAAGGTCTCTTGCCCACACACACACAGCAGCGTGGCAGCTTTGAGGTCATCTTCACAAATTTGATTCACCTGGAGGTAGTTCTCTACCCGGGCCACGTATGAGCTCCAGCGTTCTGGGTGAGCTGTGTCAAATTCTGAAAGCCAGCCTATCTTTGCCATCGTTTCAGCCCAGGAACTTCATCCACGCCTCCTGCTGCAAAGATTGAGAAGGGGCCCCTTTTCTGAGCTCACCTCCAGCGTCTCAGTGCTGGCAGGCTGAGTCAATCTCCAGGAGCCACACTTCTCCGAGCTGTAAGCCCCCCTGTGGTGAGTCAGCTTGGCTTCTTAATCTGTTTGCCTTGCAGGCATCCCATCCTCGTCGCCAATGTTCTGTTTCAGGAAAAGAGGCATTGAGACAAAGCAACGAGTTCCAACAGTTCTCCTTTATTGCAACACCAACAGAACAGATTTTAAAATGGTGCGGCCCCCTTTTATAGCCCCCCTGCACAATACCTTGCTGGCCAATCATTGCAAAGGCTGGGAGCAGCCTTTCTTGTCCCGGGCATCCACATGGTCTGCCCGGGCCAATCGCTGCAGCCTGTGCCTGCCGGCCCAGG
>NW_015388967.1:102695-104080 GCF_001527695.2 Protobothrops mucrosquamatus
CACTTAAGTCAGCTGTTTCCTCTCCAGCAGTACAGGCTACACAACAGAGAGCTAAAACTCCTCCACCCTCTTCACCACCTTATGTTACTTTAAAGGATTTACAGGACTCTTTGATGCAGATGCAGATGCAGATGACTAAACAAATTGTACAGCAAGTAAGAGTGGAGACAGAAGAGTTGTTTGCTAAAAAGAATGATGAGCTATGTGAGAATATGTCTCAAATCTTTCAGGGCTTTGCCTTTCATATGGATCGTATGGAGAACAGGGTGGAGGAAGTAGGAGAAAAAATGGAAGGGGTGGAGGAGAGAATGGAAAAAGTAGAAGAAACTATGGAGACTGTTCAAAGTGATGTTGTATTGGCACAATTTAGAGAAATGGAACATGCAATAAGAATCAGAGGCCTTCAGGAAAACGTACAGGAGAAACTGAGAGAAGAGGTAACAGCAGCCCTGGCCTTGGCTCTAGACTGCGACCCTGAAATTATCTATGGAGAGATTGAAAAAATATTTAGAGTCAATTCATGGGTCGCATGTCAGAGAAAACAGCCTAGAGATGTTGTTGTTTACTTTTCCAGAAAAACACGTAGAAATGAAATTATACAGGCCTTTTATCAGCAGAAGTTTCAGATTGCTGCTCAGGATATTATACTTTTGAAAGAAATACCTTCAAAGATTTTTTAAAAAAGAAAGGAGTTTGCATTTCTGACTCAAGAGTTGAAGAAGCAGCAAATATCTTTTAGATGGGAAATACCAGTTGGATTGGTCTTTATGTTTGCTGGCAATCGCTATAGGCTTAATACAGTATAGAAAGCAAAGAATTTTTATACAACTGTGCTGAAAGCTGGTTCACTTCTACATCGCCAGCTAGAGGAGTAGAAGAAGGAGTGGAACAATTGATTGTGGAATTACCTGGAGCTATGTTGCTATCTGCTGTAGAATCTCAAAATTTACAAGTGTTGGAGGCAAAACAGGATCCAAAAGATCAAAGAATTACACGTGCGGCTCATAAGCGTAAGGAAAGAGAGCAACAGAAAGAGGCTATGCCCCAAACATCTGTAACTACTTCGGAGCCAGTAGGAGGAGCCAGGCCTAAAAGATCTGTCACAATGGATCTTCAAGGGTTGATTCAGAAGCTCCAAAAACCAAAGGATGGTTAAGTTAATAACCTTAAATGTTAATGGATTGAATTCACCACAAAAAAGGAGAAAAATATTTTACTATTTGAAGCAGCACAAGAATGATATTATATGCTTACAAGAAACACATATCACGTTAAAAGATCAAAAGTACTTATTTAATCCTAAATTGGGTGTACATTTTGTGGCTTCCTCTCAAAAGAAGAAAGCGGGTGTAGTTCTTTATATTAAGAAGGAATTGTTACCAAAA
>NW_015388967.1:104294-142867 GCF_001527695.2 Protobothrops mucrosquamatus
GGGAGGGGGGAAAGGGTTAGGTTGGTATTATAGATTTAGATGTATATATATATGTATGATTTTCTAAGGAGGTGCCCGGTGATACCCCAACTGCACTGACGGGATGATTGAGGGAGAAAGGGAAGCAGGAAAGAGGGAGGAAGGAGGAGTGGTGGTAAGATAAGGAGGAGGAAGGTGTAGGTAAGTGAGAGGGGGGTGCAGGAGGGGGACACCGGACACGTCCGTGAATGTACTGTTTGATGTTGATTTCTTTATGGTTGATATTGTGATAAAAGATTTATGTTCTTGTTTTTTAATGAAAAATTAATAAAATTTATTTAAAAAAAAAAAAAAAAGACTGGAACCCAGTAACCCAGAATGCAGATTATGGTCCTCCTCCCCCCCCAGAGCAGAGCCAGGAGCGGAAACGTGGCTGTTAAGCCTCCAGCGGAGTTGATCTATGTGTCTGCGGATAACACGGCCATCATCCAAGGCTACTTCGTATGATAATGGCCCAGAGACCTTGCATACAACTGCTGTGACCCAGAGATGTCCAGGCCCATAGTTCCTTGCCCAGACCGGATCGCCCACCTGAAGTCTTCTAGGTTCCCGCGGTTGTGACACCTGTGAAGCCACCCGGTCTGGGTGCAACCTGTCCAGTTTGGTGATGAGGCGGCGACCCCAGCGGAGTTCTGCAGGGCTCTTTCCTGTGGCTGTGCAAGGTGTGGTGCAGTGTGCAAGAAGGAAATCTGCTAACCTGTGATGCCAGTTACCGTAAGTCAGTTTCTTTAGAGCATCTTTGGTGGTGCGCACCATTCTCTCTGCTTGGCCGTTGGAGGATGGGTGGAAGGGAGCAGATGTCGCATGCCGGATCAGGTTGGCCTGAAGAAAAGCCTGGAACTCAAAAGAGGTAAATTGGGGCCATTATCTGAAACCAGGATATCTGGAAGTCCATGTGAGGCGAAAATTCCTCTCAACACCTGGATGGTCCTGGCAGTAGTAGTTTGGAAACAGGAACAACCTCTAGCCACTTGGAATGGCTGTCAACGAGGAGAAAGAAAAATTGCCCCTGAAAGGGCCCAGTGTAATCTATATGCACCCGTGACCACGGGGTTTGAGTTTCCTCCCACCTATGTACAGGGGCCTGAGGCATTTCAGGCTGTGATTGTTGGCACAGTTGGCACCCGTGCACCTGAGCCTCGATGGCTTTATTGAGCCCAGGCCACCAGAGATGGCTGCGCGCAAGCACTTTCATCCTTACTATACCTGGATGTCCCTCATGCAGAGAGCGCAAGATTCTAGACCTCAATGAGGCTGGGATGACTACCCTACTACCCCATAACAGGCACCCCTTGAAAGTGGAAAGTTCATGCTTCCTTTGCCAGAAGCTTTGAAACTCTGTATCTGGACACGTGTCAGGCCATCCTGGCAACACCCATGTCAGCACGCGTGTGAGTGTGTGATCAGTGGCAGTTTCTGCAGCCATGTCCCTAGCATTGAGGGGAGATTCAGGTAACTCCTGAATGGAGAGAATGTTAATAGCAGGATCAGGATCTGCCTCTATTTGTTTGAGAGGCAATCTGCTGAGGCCGTCTGCGTGGCCAAACCTTTTCCAGGTTTGTGAATCAGTGTGTAGTCATATGCTGACAGGAAAATTGACCATCTCAGCATACGTGGGGAAATAATGTGTGGTGTCTGTTTGTTAGTTGTAAACAAACCCAGCAAAGGCTTGTGGTCTGTATAGACTGTGAAATGGCGGCCATATAAGAAATCATGGAATTTCTTTATGCCAGCCACTATGGCCAAGGCTTCTCTGTCAATCTGAGTGTAATTCCGCTCTGCAGATGACAGAGTCCTTGAATAATATGCTACAGGGACTTGTGTCCCATCAGCCTTCAGGTGGCTAAGTACTGCTCCCACCCTATAAGGAGATGCATCACATGCGATGCATACAGGCAGTTGCTCATTGAAATGCGCTAATACAGCATTTGAAGAGAGCAAGGCCTTAACCTCATTGAAACTCCTTTCATGGACTTTAGTCCACTGCCATGGAGCCTGCTTGTCTAAGAGCCGGTGTAACGGCTCTGCCAATGCAGCCTTATGTGGGAGGAATGCATGATAGAAATTTAATAGTCCCAAGAAAACTTGCAGTTCACTCTTGGGCTTGGGACTTAGGGCCTGCTGAATCGCTTGCAGCTTGGATTCAGCAGGGTAGATGCCTTGGGCATCAATCCTGAACCCTAAGAAGTCAGTGGAAGTGACTCCAATTTTACATTTGTCTTGCTTCAATTTAAGGCCTGCTTTGCGGAAACGCAGCAAGACAGCCCTTAACCTTTCTGCTAGATTTTGAGATGACTCCCCAGCAATGAGGATGTCAATGAAGTAGGGACAGACCCCAGGAATACCATGAAGTGTGCATTCCATGACACTTTGGAATATGCGAGGGGCTACATTAACCCCAAATTGCAGTCTCTTAACCTTAAAGGCCCCTCTGTGTGTTACAATCGTCCGGGCCTCTGCAGTTGCCTCATCAACAGGTAACTGTTGATAGGCCTGTGCCAAATCAAGTTTCGCAAAAAGGCGCCCCCCCCCCTTGAGGGAGGCCAGAATGTGGCTTACAACAGGCACTGGGTATGTGTGCTGTTGCAATGGTTTATTCAATGTGCACTTATAGTCTGCGCATATGCGGACTTCTCCATTAGCCTTTAAAGGTGTTACTATGGGGGTTTCACATGGACTAGAGTCCACAGGTTCTAGGATGCCTTTCTGGAGCAATTTGTCCAACTCTGCATCTATCTTGCTTTTGAGGGCAAAAGACACCCTTCTAGGTTTGACCCTGATGGGCATGATAGTTGGGTCTAACCGTAGTGCAATGGGGGGGCCCTTGTAGAATCCTAGCTCTGAGCTAAACACATCAGCAAACTCCTTGCAGACTTCTGCAAGGCCCACCGTTTGCAAGCTGTGAAGCCCAGTCACTTGGATTCCCAGGGCCTCGAACCAATCGAGTCCAATAAGACTTGTGCGTTCACCCCCAACTACCACCACATCCAGGAAACCTTCAAAATCCTTTCGCTGCACTTTGAGAGTGGCCTCCCCCTTCACACTGACTTTGGAATTCTGAAAGTCAGTGAGTATTAAATTTGATGGCCTGAGTTTAACTTGAAAGCCACTACTGCTGCAAATCATTTTGAAGGTGTCAAGGGAAATGATTGATAGAGCAAACCCTCTTGCAACTTCACGTCAATGCAAAGTTTTTTCTTAAGGGGCTTGTATGTCCCTGTCCTCAGAATACTCCTGCGCGATACGCAGAAACCCACCCTGTTTTGGCTGGGGACCCTGGTACCTTTCTGAAGCAATTCTTCCCGAGATTAGACCTTCTGGTGACCCAAACAGATGGAGGCAATGTGGCCTTGCCTGCCACATGCCCGGCAAATGGCGGAGTGGAATCTGCAGTCAGCTCGCTTGTGGCGTCCTCTGTACCCGAAGCACTGAAGAACTGCTGGGGCCTTGTCTGGATGCCCCTTCGGCCTTCTTTCTGCTTGCTTCTGAATCTTCTCGAGCGTCCTCTTGATGGACGGTCACGGTGGCTGGAAGGTTCCTGGTGAACCGCAATGCCTTCACAGTGCCACCTGCTGCTTCCTCAGCTGCAACCTCTCTTAAAGCATCTTGAAATGATACTTCTTTTTTCGCAAAGATCTTCTGTTGCAGGTCTCTGCTTCGTAGGCCACACACGAAATGATCTCGCAGCCTCTCTTCCAGGTCCTTGAACTCACAAGGCCTGGCCGCTTGTCTTAAGGCAGCGATAAAATCCACAGCAGATTCACCCGGCCTCTGGTCTCTCTGCTTGAACGCATGCCTCCAAGAGATGACAGACAATTTAGGCTGGAAATGTTCTTTCAGCATCTTCTTCAAGTCAGCGTACGTTACTGACTCCA
Organism: Protobothrops mucrosquamatus; assembly: GCF_001527695.2. Classification (NCBI taxonomy): domain Eukaryota; kingdom Metazoa; phylum Chordata; class Lepidosauria; order Squamata; family Viperidae; genus Protobothrops; species Protobothrops mucrosquamatus. The sequence goes on from NW_015388967.1 coordinate 108,209, forward strand.
AAAGTGCAGGGGCCACCAGATTTTCCACGATGTCAAAAGCTTCCTGTCCACAGGCACACAGAAGAGTTGCCGCCTTCAGGCCGTCTTCCCTTATTTGATTTACTCTAAAGTAGTTCTCCACCCTTGCTACGTATGAATTTCATCTCTCTGGGTGTGAGACATCAAAGTCTGTCAAGCGGCCAATCTTTGACATTGTAAGCCTTTTATGGCCTTCGCTGATTGCCTCCTCTGCAAGCTAGTATTCTTGGGAAAGGTTCCTTTTGCCGAGCTCACCTCCAGTGGTCCAGTGGCAGGTCGAGTCGCGAGTGCAGGACGCCGTCTTCCGTCTTCAGAACCTTCTCGGTGAATTCTATTTGTTCCTTTTGCTTGCAGGGATCCCACCTTCATCGCCACTTTTGTGTATTCCGTTTGTTGGCAATTGATGAAGACACATGGTGAACAAACAAACTCTTTATTACTCTTCTCCTACAACCAAGCAAGCAGCAAAAGGCACGCAGGCCTTTTATAGGGCCTTAGACCCAGACAGTGTTAACCAATAGGAACTGACCGTTTTCACGCCTCACGCATGCGCACAAGGCCGGCGCCACCCTGTCTGGTCCCGGGCAGCTTTTGGTTTGCCCGGGATCGTTTGCAACAATTCTGAGCCTGCTTTCTACTCTAGCAGGCTCAGGACACAACAATATGGATAGTATAGAATTGCCAATTTGGAGCCAATCTCCAAATTGCCATATTTTGCCATGTTCTGTTTCTATTATGGCTTCCAGACCTATATATAGGTTTCTCATGAAGACATTTATCTAAATACAATGACTTTATGTTTAGGTGAGAAATATAATGGTTACAAACTTCAAGTAACATGAGTATAATAACTGAGGGAATGTGCTCTTCTACCCAAGAAAATATAATTGCAAGTGAGATTCTGATATCTTTAGAAATGTGCACAGAAGTTTAGGTCAGTATTAAACTACTCAGCAAGGGCTGCTGATTGTCCACTATGGATGAATGATTTCTTACTAATTAATAGTAAGCAGAGACTGTGAGAGAAATTTAAGACAACCAGGTTCCAGAGTAAACCACTGAGCAAGTGAACAAAGTTTGCTAATAGGAACTTGTCTCTGGGGTTTAGTGGAGAGATCCAAATAGAGCGGTGCTCAGTATCACCCATGATAAGGAAAAGTATGATGAAACAAGATGCAACACTATGGCATAAACTCTAGCTATTCCTACTGGTATCCTGACATCAGATGCATAAGTCATGTGGTTTGTGTCATAACATTGTAATATAAATATTTTTTTTCATTTGCGCTCTCTCTCTCTCTCAACAGATGCCTATATATCCCTAATACCTTTTTCTTTAAGAGTTTGCATTTGGCTAATCTGAAAGTCTAAGAAAAATAAGGAGAAATACTGGCTCTTTACTACTAGAAGATGGAAGTGAACATGGCCAGATAGAAATTTACACTTTAAAGGCCCTCAACAATCTGGCATATATTTGCAGCAAGTGCAAGCATGAAATTCTTGACTCTGTCTTTAATAGGTATAAAAATACAGTTGTGCTAAGTTGGTAACCCATTGCTACAAATAATTGAAAATAAATATGCACTGGTAAGACCATCAGTTCATAAAGCATACTATCTGTCAGGCTTCTCTCTGGTAGATCAGACAGGAACCAATTATATAGGCTTACAAGAATGCAGAAACTTGAGATAAGTAGTTTATTACAGAAAAGCTAAGAAGCCATTACTAAATAACTTCAATTACTGCTGTGTATCAAGTGTCAATATTACTTATAATACAAAACAATTATTTCAAAAAATGTGTGCCTCTTTTTCCAATAGGCTGGATAGCAAGAACAACTGCAATGAATGATTCCTTCCTCAGATACTGAAAAATAATACTACCAAGAACAACAGTTGCCACATAATCATACTGTATATTTAGAATTTCAGGAAGAAACCTCAAAACCTTGGGGCTTATGTTATCTCATCAAAGAACATGAAAAGTCAATGACTAACTAGATAAATGATGATATATGAGAGAGGTTTCATTTATTGGCCTTTGGACTAAATACTTGTATTGTTTAAAAATAATTTGTGAGCATTGAGTCATGCATTTTATGGCCTTTGTTGTCTGAATACCAAGGGGAAATAAACGACTCTTAGTACAGAAAGGAAATATGATTTAACAGGTTTAACCAAAACTTAGTAAGATAAGTCCTATAATTGTAGTACAACAGAATACAATTTGTTCAGAAGAAATGCAATCAATAGAAAGTGAGAAAAAATTTTGCTTCGTGTTCAAAGCATCCACTTCTGCTCAGAAATCTGTTTAAAAAGCAGGATCTTTAAATGCCATATAACAGGCATGTCAAACTGCCGGCCTGCGGGTCGGATGCGTCATGCTGACACTGCACCCACCCCATTGCTGGCAATGGAGAAAAAGTCCTGATATGTCGCAAGGCATCACGTGACATTGCGAGGTTGACGTGCCTGCCATATAACTAACAGTGATAATCTAACAACATTTGTTTTGTGCATTCCGGAGCCTGAATTTAAAGGATTGGTTTTATGCATCATATTTAAATTTATTTTTATGTGTAAAGAGATCTGCAGCCAAGTTTAGAATACAGGAACTTCTCAGTGTTAATGGAAGCAACTGTAAAGAATAAGTTATGTGTGTATATATAATGAGTTACATATCTCAGTTATTATTAGCGTGCCTGTGCTACTTACAAACATGTATCATGTTTTATTTTAACCATGACTACATTACAATGGAAACCTTTCCATTACAAAGTCTTATCCTGGAGTATTAATTCAATGATAGACAGGTAATGAAATTCAACATCCTATCTACAATTTTGTTTCCAATTCTAGGGAGGATAATCTAGCTCTCTTGTACAGTTTCACACCAAACATGAACATCTTTCATCTTGTACAGCTTCACAGCTTCACACCAACATGAATATATTTCAGACAGCTGAGGATGGGCCATGCATACTTCCACCATGCTTTAGCTCCATAAGTGAGCAGAGAATAATCTTACAACTATTTAAGTGAACATCCCTTCATTGTAAATATATGTTAATATATAATCAGAATATTGTGTGAATATACCAATGTCTACTAAACATAGAAACATAGATTTGGACCATGTCATGAGCACAGAATCCAAATAAAATCACCCAAACTGACTAAAATTTTCAAACAAGCTATGTATCTACTTAATTTTTATGTCTCTAATCCTTACTGAATCACCCATTGCCATTAATAATGGCCAATGTCTAAAGTTAAAGAATATTTTCAAATACAACACAGTATCCCTCAAAAGCCAGTATTCCTCTTAGTTTTATAGCCCAGATTTGTATCCATGGTTTCATCATCTTCCTCAATACATTTCACTTAACACCCCAAATCTTATTCACTTCTGAATAATTTCTGAATGAAGTAGGTTAACATGAATTTCCATCATGATAAAATCTTTTATTCTGTGAGCATCTAAGGAAAAAATTTCCCCACATCTTGCAATTGGATAAGATTGAAGCCCAGGGATTAATCCCCCTTGATGGATTGGAGACTGTTGGTTAAGGTGCCAGATTTTTGGTTTTTTATTTTGTTTTGAGTCACCTAGAATAGTATTTCACAAGATGGGCATCCATGTTAGCCTTTTAAATAAATAAAATCCAGACATTTCTTATTCTATATTAAATTAAGAATCAACTAAATGAATCCTTTTCAGATCACATTTGGATCTGAGAAAAACTGAAGACTTGAGCTGGACAAAGCAGCACACTTTCACAAATTGTGAAGGCTACTGCAATCTTCAGAAATTTTGGTGCAGTTGTTTTGAGGATTGTCTCCCGTTGTCTGTGTAAGATGTCCCACTGTAATATTATTGCTGAATTGAACCTACATCTGGTGCAACTATTACCATAATAAAGGATTTTGTTGTGTGTGTGTGAAATGCTCAAACATATCAAACATAATTGATATGAATGCACAGATGACCTGGGAAAGACTTTGAAGTAGTCATGCCAAATCTTGCAGATGTTGTAGCTGTCTCTGGGCTTCAGAAGTGGTATTGTGTTCATGTCACCTATGAAGCACACCTCAAACTTCTTAACTTATAAGACTGTGTTGATTTGAAAGTAAATAAGTATTGTAAAAACATCACAGCTCCATATTGGAGATGCTCATCTTGACTTCTTTGACCATAGTTTCTGGACTCTCCTAACTACGTATTTCTGAATGCATGTATATAGTGGCATTACAAAAGAGCCTAGTAGTAAAAATGAAAATATTTCCATTGGGTTACTGAGGTGCTAATGAGGCAGCACTTAATACTTTTAAACCTTCTATAAATAATTATGAGGAAATACTGTATTAAAGGGTAAACAGAAGTATGTATGTATGAAATCCTGTAGAAATGCAAGGTTTAAAGAAAATCTGAAAGTATAATTTTTTTATAACAAGTTTTATTAATTTTTCAACTTTTACATCCAAGTAATTAGGAAGCAGCGTGGTGATAGGGTAATCAATAGTCCAATAACAAAATCATTCATATATATCTCAGGTTATATCATTAAATGTTCCCTCTCTATTTCCCTTAATTATTATATCATATTCAAGTTAATACATTTCTAGATAAAGCTCAATCAATCAATACATTTATCAATAAAATTTTACTTATACATATCCAAGTCCTGTTTTTAAGTTTTACTTAATTCCAATTACCATGTTCCAATTTAGCCTTTAATAACCATAATGTTTAAACTTCGGGTAACCCTAATTTCCCTCATTTCATTACAAGATAATTATCGTATCTAGAATACACATATTGTTCTGAAAATTACATTCTTACTTTATTTCACAAATATATTCTATTTCTTGTCCTGGTAGCTCCTCATTTACTAACAAAATATCTTTCATTGTCACAAACCCATTTCCATATTACAATTCAAAGCTATAATCTAACCATTAATTTTCATTTCCATTATAAACCTAAGTCCTAAATATTAAATCAATCAATATCTCTAAAAATCTCCTTAACCCATTAAGTGAAATTTTAAGTCGCATTTTTAAATCTAACTCTGCCTTTCTTTTTGTGCCAAGCAGGCTTCCATACCAGAGCCTTTAAATCCTCAGATGAGTCTCCCTTCATTCCTACATATGTCATTTGAATCAAGAGAGAACATCCAGTTATCAATTTTTCAAAGGCACTGGCCTCTTTGTAGTTATTAGGCTGTTGCCCTTATAATTCAAATCTCCATGTTTGGTTTGGAATGTTTATCATCAGTTCAGTCTGGTCGTGAAGAAGAAGAAGAAGAAGAAGAAGAAGAAGAAGAAGAAGAAGAAGAAGAAGAAGAAGAAGAAGAAGAAGAAGAAGAAGAAGAAGAAGAAGAAGAAGAAGAAGAAGAAGAAGAAGAAGAAGAAGAAGAAGAAGAAGAAGAAGAAGAAGAAGAAGAAGAAGAAGAAGAAGAAGAAGAAGAAGAACCAGTTTCGACTGACTAGAATAAAAGGTCATGTCCGGTGTTGTGATTGTTATTTGATTGTCTAAATTGTCTAAGTTCTCAATATGTTATGTTTGTTGATCAGTTCCTGTTGCTTTTGGAGTTACAGGTACTTCAGTTGAAGTCAGTGTTTGATTATCAAAGTTCTCAATAGGTTGTGCGTGTTGTTGTGTAGAATCCTCTTTGATGTTAATTTGTTCCTCTTCTGTTGTTTTTTGGCTTGTAAGTTGGTCAGTTGGAGTCTGGGATTCAATTTGTAGTTTTGGGGTAACATCTTTGGCTTTCACTCTGGAGTTCATTAGTTCAGTGGCTTCAAGGATTTTTTCAAGTATAAGTTTATAGTTAAGTTGTGGGTAAAGTTCCTCCATTTCTATGGTGATTAGAGATAGTCTTTTAGTGGAGGCTATGTTTAGTAAGAGTCAGCCAATGTCCACCTCCACAATTTCTAGAGATTGTTTTTGCCACCCAGCTGTTTCCAATTCTTATCTTCTTTTTTTTTAGATAATGTGAAGGGCAAATCAAGGGAGTCAACAGGCCTCACAGTCAGAAAAATTCAGTGGCTGTACAGGCTTCGCCACAAGATGTCCCCAGTAGGCTATGAAATCTTTTTCCAGACACCGATTAGGCTTTTATCCAGTTAAAAAACAAAGAAAAAAAGATATTTTTCAAACTTAATAGATAGGTAAGATGATAGGTCTCTATAATAGGAACTTTTTGGGACCCCAAAGTATCCAAAAAGTAAAAATCCAGTTAATTAGTTGTTGAGATTAATTATTCTTTTCTTTTCTTTCCAAAGCTTAAATTCCCAAAGTGTGCAAATGCCGCTGTATTAAGAGCGGGGAAGAAATTTCAGGAGGCTTTCACAGGAAGGTAGTTAGGGTAAAAGAAAGGTAAGGAAGAGTCTCACCCAGATCTTCTGTGGTGCTTCGTTGTGCTTAGTAGTGCTTTTGGCTTTCGGCTGGTACGGCTAAGTGATCGGCCATGTTAATGGCAGATCTTTTCTTTGTCGATCCAAAGGAGCTGCCTCGGATCAAATGGAAGGGCTACCGCCCTTCCGTGATCTAGCGAGGGTTCTCCTCAGCGGTGGTTGCCCCTCCACGGAGACTTTCAACCCTTTCCAGGGTCTTCCGACTAAGGGAAACCTGACGGCGGAGAGAGGGCTCTCCCCATGTATCTCCTGGTGCCGCAATCTGGAACCAGAAGCCAATCTGAAAGTATAATTTGTATTAGAGATTATTTGAATGCAATCAGGCAAGAGGGCAACTGCTCCAAAAAGTACTGTGATGCGAATTCAAATCTCAAGTTACAAATGAGTTCCAAGAGAGGCAGTAATTATCTTGAAGTAGTTGTACTGAGATGAACCAGGCTGACAAGATAAATACACATCTCATCAGATCAGGAATATTCATAAGCATCTCACTCTTCTCATCTCGTTAGATTGCATTCTTAAAACCATTTAAGACGATTCAGTATGTAAATCATTCTAATTTGAGAGTTAATTTTTATTTCATCTCAATTACTGAATATTTGCATACAGTTACTATACTTTAGAAACATGTTCTACATTTTTAATCTCCCCAGTTTTAGAAAACAGGAAAATTTGCATGGAGCACTATCACAGGCTCACCAAAAATGAGTTATGAGGATTTGCTTAACGTTTGGCCTTGTCCCAATGTCTGCAGAGAATTGCTTTCTCATCATTCCGTAACCCATAAACTCCATTGCACCAATGAACTTCTGAAACTGTTTGCTCTGCCTATAACTAGGCAGGTTGATTAGGGCAGGCTTTAAACTCTTGTAAGGAGAGCTTCTCAGGAGCCCCTCAAATATGGTTCTAGTTCTTCTCCACAGCTGCATGTGAATTCCATAGTTTCTGCTCCATGACAATTCAAAAAATACACTTGTGTGGGATGACAATATCAGAATATTCATCAGAAAGATAATATTGCTGCAGGATTTTTTCCCAAACCCACCAAAACACAGCTAGAGAAAATGCTAATGCAGCAGAGAAATGTTTATTTGAAGCAAGAATAAGAACTATCCCTTACAATATGCAGAATGTTAAGGGGAAAGAACACAGAAAATGGTGTCAGAAGTGATTATAGAACAGGAGTCTTCAAACTTGGCCCTTTTATGATTTGTGGACTTCAACTCCCAGAATTCCTCAGCCAGCATGCCTTGCTGAGGAATTCTGGGAGTTGAATTCCACAAGTTATAAAAGGGCCAGGTTTGAAGACCCCTGTTATAGAAGGATCCAAAACCACAGGGTGGTGACCACAACCCTATGACTAAAGCCCCACTCCTTTTTTACCTGGGTCACCATTTAAAAGGCAGTTTATTAAAATATTTCTTATAAAGTGTGAAATCATATGATGAATTCTTGCAAAATCACTAAACCACTAAAATAATTATCACTTTATAATACATTATTATCTAGTATATCCTTCACTCTGGTTTTTGGTTTGCTTTGTTTTCTAAGAAAAATAAAAAATATTTTTTAAACAAAATAATTGTCATTTAACTTTAATGGAAAGTTTCCATAGTTATGTCTGAAATGTGGCTCAGATTTCCAAAGACAAAAACTCACTTGGGATTCCAGGAACAAAGTTTTATTGAAAGAAAGCCTTTCTTAAAATCATGCAGGTGATTAAGCCACACACACAATTTTTAAAATCACATATTTATACCATCTCACAAAGCTGGTTCCTCCCCACCCCTATCACACTCAAAAGCCCATCTGCTCATCAGCTAAACTGAAGTGCCTAAACAGAAAACATTTCTTTTCTTCCCCTCCCAGGAAAAAGCCCTTATATTTCATATACCTGTTAACCATGACCTTTTGCTGACATTAGCCCTATTTTTATTTTTATATTTCCTCCTGCTTGCAGTTACATGTAGCTTCCTACAGAACCTACATATTTCAAAATAATTATCCTGCATGTGTCAAAGCTCCTAAAAGCTGAAGTTACTTCATTTTGCCATTATTAAGCTTACTCCTTAAATTTCAGCTGATCTTATTGAATGTCTTCATATGATACTGCCAATGTGTTACCCTTGTCTGTATATCTTTAAAATAGATGGATTTGTACTTTCATATATCATTAAACAATTTCTGATATTATTTTATCTCTTACAGTTATGTTAAAAACAAAATGCAAAGAATGTAAACAGGCCGCTGTAACTGCAGATTGATTGTGGGAAATGTAAAGCAAGTTTTCATTAAAGCCATGAACAATTCAAGAAAAGACACTGGAATTAAACCCAAAAGAATGTAAGGAAGGCTACTAATTGTCAGAGGCAATCAGTTATAATGATCCAATGAATTTCTGATGTTATTAAGAAATTTCAGTTCAAGTTAGGTTATGACATGTACTGGGAAGCTTTATTGATAATCATGTGGTATGGAAGGCTACAATTGGAATGTAGGATGAGTATATAGTAAAGAGCATGCATAGTATAGGCAAAAGGTTATGTGAATAGGTATAGGGCATGCTATTGATATAAAGTATGTATAATTACAGTTTAGTAGTGGTTCTGTTGCTTGGAATGCAGCTCAGATATACCAAGTATTGTTATTACATATGCAAATGGGACAGCCATGCAAAAGAGTCACATTATATTAAGAAATTGTCACTCTGAAGAATTTGGTTTTAGGGCAGAAAAACATTTCATGTGAACTATTTGTTGATCCAACAAAAATATTTTTGCTTCTGCTGCTTCACATAAAACTTGGACTGATGAAAAATTTTGTGAAAATGATGAACAAGAGAGTTGAAGGTTTTTATTATCTGAGATAGATGTTTCCAAAAATAACTGATACCAAGAAAAGTATTTTTGTTGATCCACAGATCAGATACATCATCAATGACAAGCAGTTCAAAGATCTGTTAGTGGGGCCAGAGAAAATCACCTGGAAAGCAGTCAAGGATGTAGTTGAAGAAGTGTGGGGTGGGGGCTGCTTGGGAGCACTTTAAAACATTGAATGGTGGGAGAGGATTCCCCAGATCCTGTCTAGCATGCCTACAATCAGCTTCTCTTAATAAAGATCCCTGTTGGAAGAGACATTCCAAGAGTTCTGTCTTCTTAAGATGTAAGATTGAGGTGGGTCCTTACATTAGACAGGATCTGCAAAATTAGTCCACCTGGAAGGGAGAACCTTGCCGGGGGACTTTGCAAAAAATACCATGTCAGACGATGGAGCAGGGAAGGAAGAAAGCTCCCCGGAGAGGGAGCCACTGCCCCAATTGAAAACCTGCCAGATGTTGGGATCTGAGAGGTCAGATTCCTCAGGAGAAGAGGTGGTGGAGACACGGGACCACAAACCTCGGTGGTCAATGGGCGTTGGAAAGAAAGGCGAGTGGGAAAAGAAATCAAGAAAGGTGACTCTGAGATGGGGGGCCAACCAACCAGAATGGAAGCAGGAGATGGGGAAATCCCTGTACGCAAGTGTAGAGGAAGGAAGCTGGGCACCGCACTCGAGCTGGCTCCTAGAGAAAGCTATCGACTTGATGAAGAGAACCCTCAGCTCCCTAGGAGAGGAGAATTCTGAGCCCTGCGGCTGCACCAGCTCCTGGAGCCGCAACTGGAGAGACACTGAGGGGGAATTGGAACCTGCAGCTCTGGGGACGTCCGCTGATCCAGTAGTCCCCACTCCCCGCCGACCCACAGATGGCAATCTGGATGGAAGACAATACCACCAACAACGAAGGCACCGATCCATTCAAAGACTCCCGCCACTGGACGTGAGATTCAAGGGGGAGCCAACACACTTGGGGTTTTTCCTAACCCAAGTCCTCAGCTACATGGAGGAATATGGGCGGCACCTCCTAGCGACAAAGCCAGTATCCGGATCGTGCAATCTGCTCTGGATGGGCCGGCCGCAGATTGGGTGGTGAATTTGCATGACTCCAATGCCCCAGAGCTCAACGACTTCAACCGGTTCATGTCCTCTCTGAGAAGGCAATTTGAGGACCCCCTGACTGATCGCAAAGCCCACAAAAGGATCAAAATGATGAGGCAAGGCAAACACCCGGTAACCGACTATATGCAAGAATTCCGGGCCATTGCCAGCAAACTGAACTGGCCGGAAGACATCCTCCTTAGCCATTTCAAAGATGGCCTAAATTACAACCTATATGATGTTTGCCTGCCCCGAGGGGACCCACACCAACTCGACGAATGATACGTCCTGGCAGAGGAAGCAGAGATCGACCTACTGAAGAGGCATCGCCGAGAAAAACAATGGAGCCGTTCACCGCCTGAGTCGATGCATGAACCAGTGAAACCATCGGCTATGGCCAAGAAGCAAATGGGCTGCATCAAATGTGGGAGAGAGGGGCATCAGGCTCTAGAATGCCACTCGAAAGCCCCCCAGCACAACCCAGACAGATCACCGGCCAGCAGATCCAGGAAGTCTCCAGCTAAGCCAAAAGAATCTGCCATGAGAGTGATGGAGGCTGTGGAATCCCCCACCTCTGCCCATCGTGGGGAAAGAATTCCAGCCTACACCGCAGGGCCGGTGGACACCTCAGACGACAGCTTGGAGGGCGACCCTCTGGTAAATGGACCCATCGCATCCATCCTCAAGACAGTGACTATATTAATTCCCTCCATGCCTGAAGCCGTCAAGATGAAAGCCTTAATAGACTCTGACTGCACCCGCTGCCTCATTAGTCCGACGCTAGTGGGGAATCTGGGCATTCCGTCGAGGAGGCTAGAACAACCAATCTCATTTGGCCAGTTAGATGGGTCCATAGCAGGGGGGGTGCCAGCTACCCTAGCCACATTACCAATCCACCTCTCCCTGGGCAACTACGAGAAAGACATAACATTTGTAGTGACCCCAGGCATGGAATGCCCAATGATCCTAGGGATGGAATGGTTAAAGAAATGGAACCCCTGGGTAAATTGGAGGACGGCAGAAATCAATTTTCTGAAAGGGGACCCCACGGACTTAAAACCCCAAGGGGATCTACCAAAATTAAGAATGGAAAAAGCATCCATAGGAGAAGAAAAGGGACTACCAGAAATACCAGAGGAATACAGATAATCTTGCTGAAGTTTTCAGCGAGGAGAGGGTGGATGAGCTTCCCCCCCACCGACCCACCGACTGTGCCATAGAATTCAAGCCCGGAGCAAAATTCCCAAAGCCCAGATTATACTCCATGAGCCCAAAGGAGAAGGAGGAAATGGAAAGATTCATAAAGTAAAACCTAGAAAGGGGGTTCATTGAACCAGCCAAGCCTAAAGTGGCCACCCTGGTCCCCTTTAGGGAGAAGAAGGATGGTTCTTTATGTTTATGTGTGGATTATAGGCTCCTGAATACAATCAATGAAAGCAACCTATACCCCCTACCCCCCATGAAGGACATGGTATCACACCTCTTGAAATGAATTTTTTTACTAAACTAGATCTAAGGAAAGTGTATTACCGTGTGAGAGTTAAGGAAGGGGATGAATGGAAAACCGCATTTAACTGCCCAATGGGGTGCTACCAATTCAATGTTTTGCCATTTGGATTACAAGGGGCCCCGCAGTATTTATGCAAATAATCAACGAGGTACTAAGGGAGCACCTTTTAAGGGGGTCCTGGTTTACTTAGAAGACATCCTCATCTTCACCGAATCAAAAGAGGAACATGTCAACCTAGTCAGAGCGGTTTTAAAGAAACTGCGAGCCGCCCACCTATATGCCAAACTATTGAAATGCGAAATCCACCAGGAAAGGATAGACTACCTAGGTTATCGCATATCCCCACAGGGCATTGAAATGGACCCAGAGAAGGTCAGAGCAGTATTAGAATGGGCACCACCTCGCACAAGAAAGCAACTGCAAAGGTTCCTGGGTCTCACAAACTTTTATCGCCAATTCATTCCATTTGCCCAGATAGCCTTGCCCTTCACGAACTTACTAAAAACGAAGGGAGCATCTTCAATAAAACCTAGCCAGCCACTAAAATGGACAAGCGGCGTTTGAGAGATTGAAGAGACTTTTTTCTGCCAAACCAGTACTGAGGCACCCAGACATGGATAAGCCCTTCGTAATACAGGCGGATGCAAGTGATGTGGCAGTGGGGGCTGTACTATTACAAGAAAATGATGAAGGGGTATTGCAACCCTGTGTGTATACATCCAAGAAACTCACGGAAACGGAACAGCGCTGGCCCGTGTGGGAGAAAGAGGCATACGGGATACGTTGGTCATTACATGGTGCCAGTTCCTGGAAGGCAATAAAATCCCTTTCCAGGTGTGGACAGACCACAAAAATTTGGAAGCCTTGAAAACACCCAGGAAGCTCAACCCCAAGCAAGCCCACTGGTCCCAGCATTTTCACCAATTCCACTTTACGCTCAAACATTTGCCGGGGGGAAAGAACTTCCTGACAGATGCACTGTCTCGCATGCCCCAATATAACAGCACGCGAGCCACCGACTCTAAACCGATGATGGTAGAATCACAGCTGGCAGCGCCAGTAACCACCAGAGCCCAAGCTAAATTAAAACCATAACTGGGTAACCAAACCAGAATTGAATTCCAGAAAAGTTTGGAAACAGATGAATGGTTCCAGAAAAATAAACACATGTGCACAATGAAAGACGGACTGCCTTGGGTGGGGGAAAAGTTACATATACCAACCACCCAAAGAGTCACATTCATGCAGCTTTGCCATGACACAAAATCAGCAGGGCATTTTGGATTTGTAAAAACATTACACTTAATTAAATGACAATTTTGGTGGCCATCCATGAAAAAGGACATAGAAAGTTACATGGCCATCTGCCCAAAGTGTGCAACTGCAAAGAGGTTGCAAGGGAAATCGCCCGGACTGTTACAAACAGTGGCAAATCCCTCAGCTCCCTGGAGGGAAATAGCCATGGATTTTATAGTGGAATTACCAGAAAGCAATGGGAATACTGTCATCTGGGTGGTCACGGACTTGTTTTCCAAACAGGTGCACTTTATCCCTTGCCAAAAGATTCCCACCGCAAAAGCCTTAGCAAAACTTTTCATGTAGCATATTTACAGATTGCATGGGGCACCCCAACACATCATATCTGATAGAGGAGTGCAATTTATGTCTGCATTTTGGAAGGAATTTTATCCCTCTTAGGGATCACTCAGGGACTGTCATCTAGCGATCATCCTCAGGGTAATGGTCAATCAGAACGTTGTAACTCAGTACTTATTGATTTCCAGCAAACGAATTGGATGGACCTACTTCCTTTCGCAGAAGTGGCTTACAATAATGCAGTCCACTCTGGCACAGGTTACACTCCTTTTCAAATAGCTACCGGTCAAAGTTTCAACCCCATGCCAGAACTAACCCCAAACGAACCAGCAATCCCAACCCTGAAAGAATGGATGGAACAATTACAAAACACATGGCCAATAGTTAGAAAAGCCCTAGATGAAGCTAGGCAAGAATACAAAACACAAGCAGATAAAAAAAGGGTCGAACCTACACCATTCATTATAAGAGAAATGGTTTACTTATCTACAAAATACCTAAAATACCTACAACCCTGTAAAAACTTGGGCCAAAATATATAGGGCCTTTTCCAATTAAAAGAATTATAAACCCAGTAACAGTAGAATTAGAACTACTCAAAAATCTTAGGTAAATACACCCAATTTTCCACTGCAGTTTGCTGAAAAGAGAACAACAGTCACCCTTACGGCCAAAAATCCCCCCACCACCACCCCCAGTCATGGTGGAAGGAGAACAACACTTCGAGATAAAGGAAATCCTAGACTCTAGGAGATATCATGGGACAACTCAATACCTAGTAGCATGGAAACACCTCCCCGCCTCACAAAATGAGTGGGTCCATAAACGTCATGTCAGAGCCCCGAAGCTGTTAAAGAAGTTTCATACAGAGTATCCTAACAAGCCAGACTAACTTTTATACCTGATTTGTTTTCTTTACAGGTGGATCTCTCTTATTTTTAAGGGGGGCAGGATGTCAGAATCCAATTATATTTCATTTCTATCTACCTACTCTGATGAAAACCCAATTCTTACTCTGTTCTGGATTCTGTCATACTACGAAAGGGGAGGAGGGAAAGAATGGGGGGTTTATGACTCTCACTTCCTTCCTCAACTACAAAGTGACCGTTTGTGGATCTCATCGAGAGAACTAACCATAACAATATGGCCATCGCCTTTCATCTCACTCCCCTTTGCCAGCAGTGAGGAAAAGGGGGTGGAAAATACAATGCCTGGGATCTGGGAAAAGAGGATAAATGATTGTGCCGACAGAGCGGATGACGGATTGAATTGCCCGGAAGAACTATGGGGTGGGGGCTGCTTGGGAACACTTTAAAACATTGAATGGTGGGAGAGGATTCCCCAGATCCTGTCTAGCATGCCTACAATCAGCTTCTCTTAATAAAGATCCCTGTTGGAAGAGACATTCCAAGAGTTCTGTCTTCTTAAGCAGTCAAGGATATAGTTGAGAATTTTCTTGGCAACTACAGATCATCAAACTATGTTCAGCTGGTTGACAAACTTCTTACAGCATTTAAGACTATGAAATGCAACATGTCAATGAAGATTCATTTTTTGCGTTCACATTTGAACTTCTTTCCCCAAAATCTAGGTGCAGTCAGTGATGAAAACCATGAAAATTTTCACCAGGACATTGCCACAATGGAAAAATGGTCTTGAAGCAACTAGAATCCTTCAATGCTGGCTGACTATTGTTGGACATGCAGTGAGATGTATCAGATACTGAGTACAAACAAAAATCATCAGCAAAACACTTTTAGCTTATTGAACTCATGCAGCGGATCAGAAACATTATGCAATTAAATACATTATAGTCATTAAAAGTTAATTTCATATTTCTCAAGATTTCTATGTGATAGAACCATTTTAAAACTGTATTTGTATTTAGTTTGAAGCTGTGACTGGCTGGAGGGGAATGGAAGGATTTATATTCCTTGCAGACTGTTGGTCATTTGCATTCTTTTAGACAGTTGTCTGTATTTCGGAAAGAGAGGACCACTGATTTGAAAGAGTGGTCAAAGAAACCATCTATGTCAAAACTGAACAGCTCTCTCTCAACAGAGAAGGAGGGATATGACATCATCTTTCTCCTATCTACAATACAGTTCTTTCAGCAGTTCCAAGAAGGCTCCACACCCATTTGCACCACTCAGATGACCCTGAGGACACAGATAAACCTCCAAGTGGCTTCAATGACTCTCTAAAAGAATGCAAATGACCAGCTGTCTGCAAGGAGTATAAATCCTTCCATTCCCATTGTCCAGTCAGAGCTGAGAAAGCTTCTTGGATAAGAAGCAAAACATATTCAAAGAAAAGCTAGAAAGTCCAGTTGCCTCATGAAAAAGCACCTTTGGGACTTCCTAGCTGTGTGTTTTCTGATTGTTGTGATTCTTGCCTTGCTTTGGATATACACTGTGCCTTGCCTCATGAATCCTCTTTCTTGCCTCATGAATCCTCTTATATTGCAGATATAATTTTGGGTTTATTTTGATTGACAAACTTTCAAGTGCCTTGTGGACTCATTGGCTATTGCTCTGTGGACTAGCATTGGTCTGCTTGTGACTGGACTTAATTGGGACAATTATGGGTTTTTGGTGAAGGGAGTTGCAGGGGGATATTAATAAATCCACTAAACCACAGTTAGTGTGCTTGTGTGAGCGGGACAGCACAGTAACATGGGATCTCCATTTTATTCTTAACACAACCCCATGAAATGAAATGAGCTGGAAGTGACTGTACCAAAGGCATACTGAGTTTCTTTAATTCCATATCTGTGCAACAAAGTTAAATCCAGCTTCCTACTCAATCAGTTTTTGCCATGGGCCAAAAATTCAACAAGAATACACACTGTAGATCTGCCCTATATCTGAAACACTTCAAACAACACAGTGAAGTTCAGATTTCACACAGAGATCAATTTCAAGACAAGATTATATATATTTTCTTATATTCCCCTGAACCTCTTCTGAACATTTCTTACCTACTCAGTTCAAGAGCATTGCAAATCTTTAAATTCAGCCATCTCAAAAAAGTTAGTAATCAGATCACAAATGTTTTCATTTTATAACCATCATAAAGAGGGCCTTTTATTTCTTTTTTGCCTGCCAGTGATTACTGTAATCACAAGGATATCTTTGAATGCATTCCACATGATACATCTGTGAAATATTCATATAATGAAGTGGTTGATTAATAAAAGTGTGCAGAACCAGCTTGTCCAAATTTAGATGCTGTGGGCCAAAACACTTTTGGACATGAGATTTTATCACTAGTGGCAGACCAAACAGAAAAAAAAAACTAGAACCAAAGGAAGCTAAATTGCAGCTGAATCTATCCATTTGAAGATCTCACATCCTATTGAAAATGCAGTTTGGTGACTTGTACAAAAGTACAGCCAAAAAAGAATATCAAAGTGAAATATTAGCATTGCCAAGATAAGCCTAGAATAAATGTGTCCATCCAATTTATGAAATTAAATTAAATTACTAAAGCAGCTGCCAATGAGGAGGATAGAAAGAGAAGAGGAGAGATAGCACTGTTATCCAATCAAGTGAAACATATTTTTTTTACATTGTTTTCTCTACAATCCAGCCCACGTCTCAAATCTTAAAATCATGGTTAAATTTGTCTAATATGTGGCTCTTTCCTTAGGAATGGATATTTTTTGTATTTGCTTTTGTGAAGGTATGTAAGCCTGACGTTTCATTTTTCTTTGTCCTCGCAGTCATGCTTTTATTTTCTATTTTGTATGGTGTAAAATGGCTATTTTCTTGAGCAATTAGCACAGATTTTAATGCTCTTGCTGTGAAAATAGTCCAGATGACCAGGGGCAAGTGTTGGAGGGAAAAAACCCTTTCCATTACTAAGTCCTCAGGGAAACTGTTGATTGAAAAGTCTACCACCAAATTGCTGCAGCCTATCAAAGCCATAATAGCAGCCTGCAGAATCATTATAATCAACTTTGGGATTGTATAAAAGAAGGCGGTGTCCTTTTCTACTGCTACATAATTTTGTCAAAATCTTTTCTGTTTTTTGTATTCATAAATATAAAAGTTAGAAAATTCTAACACTTATCTTAGGATGTGGTAGAAACTATATTTTGCTTATTGATAAGCATCAAATGCAGGTTCTTACAAAGTGTGTTTATATCTTCTGTACACACTGTTCCAGTGTGGAAAAGATCATATAAGATGGTGAAAACTCACATTATCCCCACTGAAATCACAGAATTGTTCTGTCGACCTCCCCACTCAACTTGTCATTATTTTTGTGTGGTTGGGTATAAACTTCTTTGTAGCATCTGAATGAAGCTGTGATCTCTTCAGTTTGTTGTTATTTGTGAACATTGACTTTCACAACTTTTTTATCCAACTTCTTCCTTTGGCACAGGTTTTTCTCACAGTACAACAAGATCTCAGCCATATGTAAATGTGCTAGGAAAGAGTATTTATTACTCTTTTTTAAAAGAAGCTGTAGTGAGTGCACAATCTCTTACAATTCTCTCATGTGTATAATTAAGCCATTACACTGATGGCCCAATATGCTATATATATAAATGCACAAACAGTTGCAGTTAGATAACAGGCCACAGCCTTCATCAATTTCTAGAGCTGAAGAGAGAGCATATCCATCATAGTGGTGAAAACAGTGCACCAGCATGGTTATTGTAGGGAAATTGTGTAGAATGTTGGTGTAGCAACAATTGGTTTTTAGAGAAGAGGTAGCTATGCTTCACACTAAGAGAGTTGTGGCCCCACTGAAGAACCCTAACTTATGCTCTTGCCACAAACATACATTAGGATTGTGACTTGAATGGGCATTGGTGGAACTGAAGACTAGAAAATGGTTAACC
The DNA here is from genome assembly GCF_001527695.2 of Protobothrops mucrosquamatus. NCBI lineage: Eukaryota > Metazoa > Chordata > Lepidosauria > Squamata > Viperidae > Protobothrops > Protobothrops mucrosquamatus. The sequence goes on from NW_015388967.1 coordinate 126,576, forward strand.
ACTTTCTTCAGATCTAATGACATTAGCCATTACTTGTAAGGATCTCCTCAACTGGATCTCCCAAGAAAGCAGAACTCTTGAAATAGGCATCTTTCCAAAAGAAACTTTTATTGAGAGTTAGTGATGGCAAGTGAACTTAAACGGACTCCAGAAGATGGTAGAGGACAGGAAGGCCTGGAGGAACGTTGTCCATGGGGTCACGATGGGTCAGACACGACTTCACAACTAACAACAACAACAAAGTAATGGCAAGAGAGCAAAGCAAGGTCTAAAGATTTGGCGCATAAAGTATTACATCAAAAGGCAATTCAGAACTCCTCCCCCGAGTGTCCAACCATCTGGTTGAAATCCAGCCAATCTCCAGGTGCCACAATGATATGAGAAGCTGGAGATTTAGCGCCCTTCTCAAGATCTCACTCGGTTTCATTTCCCAATGAAATTGGGAACATTTCCCAGGCTCTGTTGTCTGGAGATAAGGCAGATGTTTTCAGGTCGCAAACCTGTAAGAATCCACTTCAATCTCATATCTTAAGAAAGCAGAACTCTTGGAGATGGTTTCCTCCAACAGGAACTTCTTCTGAGGAGTATGATGTCTCAGATCCCGACAACTGGCAGGGTCCCTGCTGGAGGGAGGGCTCCCCTTTCACGGTGGGTTCTTCCTTCCCTGCCCCGTTGTCCGACATTGTAGTTTTTGCAAAGTCCCCCAGTAAGGATCTTCCTTCCAGGTTGACTATTACTGCCGATCCTGTCTAATGTTTCCTCCAACAGGAACTTTTATTAAAAATAGTTGATAGCATGCATAATAGATAGGATCTGAGGAATTCCTTTGCAGATTGATACTTTAAAGTGTCCCCAAGCAAACCCCACCCCACAGTTCATCCGGACGGTTCAAACCGGCCAATCCCCAGGTGATAAGTCCATTGTGGGAAAGGGGAGATAACATCGGTCTGGCTCTGGTTGTAGTGTGCTGTTCAAGCAGCTCTTCGCACCTCCTTTTGAGAATGAAGAAATAAGCCAGGCTCCGGAGGTTGTATTTCTTTCTCCCCCTCTTTTCCTAGCTGACAGGTTAAGGAGAAGAAAGTTCAGAGAGAGATACAGTGCAGAAAGCAAATTGTTACATTGTAGCGGGCAGCGGACACAGAGGCAATAAACAAAGCAAAAGGTTACATTGTAGCAAATAGAGGAAGGGAAAGCAATAACCACGCAGGCATATCCCCCCTCCCCCTTGGGAGTATGGCAGAACCCAGGGGAAGGTGAGATTTGTTTTTTAGGTCAGAGGGGATAGGTAGAAATGAAATAGGAATGGGTTCTGACAAAACCTCTCACCCAGAGGGGCAAAGCAGAGCAAAGCAAATACTATTCCCCATGCAAGCATCCTTCCCCAACAGTATGGTAAGCCCTAAAAATACATAGGCAAAAGCAAGAAAGGGAGAAAGGAGGGGATGCATGTTTGCCAATGTTTAATTTACTCCATGTTCCTACTGCTCTAGAATAGATTCTCCCTTCTATCTTGCCTTGCCAGTCTGGACCCCCTGCCTCCATTGTTGCAAGAAAGGGGCTACTACTAGCAACACAGCAATACAGCAGCAGGTCATATATTTTCCTCCCCTTTCTATCATGACTGGAAAGGGAGAGAGAATGGTCATTACCAGATAATGTGAACAGGGATGTACATACAAGTAATCCAGTTCACATTTGATCTTTGAAAAAGCCAAACACTCATTGGAGCTGTGAGTTAAGAAGATAAGCCCTCTTCTGGATACACAACAGAAATAGAGCACAATAATGATAAAAACTGTCTTGAATGCATTTGGGTCAATATAAAAGGGGGGAATGACATTGCCATAGGTGTATACTACAGGCCACCCAACCAAACAGAGGAAATAGATGAACTTTTTGCTAGTCAGCTAACTAAGGTATGTAGGAAGCACATCACAATAATAATGGGGGACTTTAACTACCATGACATCAATTGGGAGACCAACTCTTCACCAAGTGGAAGATCAAAGAGGTTCCTGGCAAACCTAGCAGACAACTTTCTCTCCCAAAAAGTAGAGAAGGGAACTAGGGGATTAGCCATTTTGGATCTAATTCTCACTAACAGAGATGAAATGATAGAAGGTGTTGAAGCCATAGGAACCTTGGGAGGAAGTGATCATGCAATATTGGAATTCAACATTATGGAAGCACAAGCAATAGAACACAGTCAAACTAGAGTCTTGGATTTCAAGAGAGCTAATTTCAATAAACTTAGAGAGGGCTTGGGAAGGATTCCATGGATGAGAATCCTCAAGGGGAAAACAACTCAAGAAACTTGGGAAATTTTGAAGAATGAGATAATAAAAGCCCAGTCTAGCACAATACCAACAAAGAGAAAAAATAACATCTCTCAAAAGAAACCAACATGACTGCATAAAGAACTCTCTAACAAATTGAAAGATAAAAAGGACAAGTATAGAAAGTGGAAAGAGGGGCACATAACTAAGTCAGAATATCATCAAATAGTCCGAGCCTGCAAAGATGAAGTGAGGAAAGCCAAGGCTCAAAATGAATTAAGGCTTGCGACCAAAGTCAAAAATAACAAAAAAAGCTTCTTTCAACATGTAAAAAACAAGAAAAAAGTCAAGGAAATGATTGGTCCATTAGTGGGTGAAAGTGGCAAGAAGGTGACAAGCAACAGGGAGAAAGCAGAACTATTTAACTCATTTTTTGCATCTGTCTTTACACAGAGGGAAAAACAGACCAACCTATCAAAAATAGTGCCATAAAAAATAGAATAGAAACACAAGTTAAGATAGGCAAGAAAATGGTAAGTGAGCACCTGTCCAGCCTAGACGAGTTCAAATCACCAGGACCAGATGGATTACACCCCAAGGTTCTCAAGGAGCTGGCAGATGTGATCTCAGAACCACTGAACTATATTTTTCAAAGATCCTGGAGCACTGGGGAACTACCGGAGGACTGGAAAAGAGCTGATGTAGTTCCCATCTTCAAAAAAGGAAAAAAATGGACCCAGGAAATTACAGACCTATCAGCCTGACCTCAATACCTGGGAAGATCCTGAAAAGATAATCAAACAACGAATCAGCGAACACCTAGAGGCAAACAAAGTCATTACTAAAAGCCAACATGGGTCTGTCAAAAACAGATCATGCCAGACAAATCTTATTGCATTCTTTGACCAAGTGACAAAATTAGTGGATCAGAGGAAAGCTGTGGATATAATTTATTTGGACTTCAGTAAGGCATTTGATAAAGTAGATCACAACCTACTACTTGACAAGATAGAAAAATGTGGGGTAGACAGCCTCACCACCAGATGGATCCATAGCTGGCTGACCAGCCGTACTCAGCGTGTGGTCCTCAATGGAACCACATCAACATGGAGGGAAGTGTGTAGTGGGGTGCCCCAGGGCTCTGTTCTGGGCCCAGTGCTCTTCAACATCTTCATCAACAATTTGGATGAGGGGATAGATGGGGAATTCATCAAATTTGCAGATGACACCAAGCTGGAAGGAATAGCCAAGACTCCAGAAGACAGGCTTAAGATACAGGAGGATCTGGACAGACTTGAACACTGGGCACTATCTAACAAAATGAAATTCAATGGTGAAAAAAGCAAGGTTCTACATTTAGGCAAGAAAAATGTACAGGTATAGTATAGGTGGTACCTTGCTCAATAGTAGTAACTGTGAGAGGGACCTCGGAGTCCTAGTGGACAATCACTTAAATATGAGCCAGCAGTGTGCTGCAGCTGCCAAAAGGGCCAACACAGTGCTAGGCTGCATTAACAGAGGGATAGAATCAAGATCATGTGAAGTGTTAATACCACTTTACAATGCCTTGGTAAGGCCACAGTTGGAATACTGCATCCAGTTTTGGTCACCGCAATGTAAAAAAGATGTTGAGACTCTAGAAAGAGTACAGAGAAGAGCAACAAAGATGATTAGGGGACTGGAGGCTAAAACATATAAGGAACAGTTGCTGGAATTGGGTATGTCTAGTTCAGGGGTGGCGAACCTATGGCACGGGTACCAGAGGTGACACTCGGAGGGCACACGTGCTGTTGCCCCAGCCTCACCTCCCCCTGCAACCCCCTCCTCTCCAGCAGCCCCCCTGAAGGAGAGTCGCCCCTGAGCGTGGCCCACGCGGAGCAATGCAGCCAAGGACATGCAGCATAGACAAGACTCTGCCCTCACACCCCATCATGCACAGTTGATGCTGCAGGGCACGGACAGAAGGCGTTAAAACCATAGCGCTGCTGGGCTGCCCGGACGATCTGTGGCGGGCCCTGGAGGCAGTGAGTGGCCCTGCGAGCAGGTGGGACGGGGGATGAGGGGTGGAGCGGGGGTGGGGAAGGGGGTGGGGAAGGGGCGGGGCCACTTTTGGGGCACTCGGTCTCTAAAAGGTTCACCATCACTGGTCTAGTTTAATGAAGAGAAGGACGAGGGGGGACATGATAGCAGTGTTCCAATATCTCAGGGGCTGCCACAAAGAAGAGGGAGTCAAGCTATTTTCCAAAGCGCCTGAAGGCAGGACAAGAAGCAATGGATGGAAACTAATCAAGGAGAGAAGCAACCTAGAACTAAGGAGAAACTTCCTGACAGTTAGAACAATTAGCCAGTGGAACAACCTGCCTCCACTGGAAGTCTTTAAGAAGAGACTGGACAGCCATTTGTCTGAAATGGTATAGGATTTCCTGCCTGAGCAGGGGGTTGGACTAGATGACCTCCAAGGTCCCTTCCAACTTCTTCTTCTTCTTCTTCTTCTTCTTCTTCTTCTTCTTCTTCTTCTTCTTCTTATTATTATTATTATTATTATTATTATTATTATTATTATTATTATTATTATTATTTACACTGTTGACTAAGAACAGGAAATGGGGCAGAAAGAAATATCTAATAGCAGATATTATTAGTAGAACATTCATGACGTTATTGTTATTATTGCCCTATTTCTTTTATATACAGTAGTTGTAACAGAGTCCATTAATATAACATTTTATAGAAAAATATAAAGCAAATGATACATCATTTAAAAATTAAAACATCTAATTCTATTTATTCTTCTGCCCCTGGAAGTAGGGCTCTCTTTAAAAAAGATAATGTGATATTTTTCAAACATTATATTTAATTTAACATTTTCATTTAATCCAGAATGTCTCTTCAGGATATAGCTTTAATTTTTAGTTCCGATTCTGTGGATAATTCACACTGAATACATAGTTTTAGCATTTCATGTTGTAGAAATCCATCTATAGCATTTATTTAATCTTTGTCCCACAGCTTACTCACAATTAAGGGAGATGTTTTTAAAACATCCAGTAATAATTTTACTAGTCTATAAAATTTTTCATCAAGGATATAAATATAGTATACTCTTTAGCTAATAGAATTAGAAAGCCTAAATTATTATATTTGTTTCTTATTTTAACATATTTTTTCTTTAGAGACTAGTTGTAAAAACTTAAAAAAATAAAATATATCTTCAAATAAAGCTCAGTTCCAGATAACTACTCATATATAGCTGTTCTTGGCAACACTGACTAATGGGGTTGTCTTAGCTTTTTCCTAAGATATTTTTTGAATACCCCAATTTTATGAAGTTGCTTGATCTTTTGGAAAACTTCATTTTAATTACCCTTTACAAACTGATTACCGGTAATGCAATTAATTAACCCTTTATCCTCTTTAAGTCTTCAGTGTTATCCTTATCTGCAACCCAAATTGCAAATATGTATGAGACTCAACTCAAATCAAATCTTTATTATAGTCATAGATCAGGATAAGGAGGGAGGGTCCAGCCATTAAAAAAGAATAAAGAATTCATCAACAGTAAAAATAAAGTTATAAAAAATATAAAAGCTAGAAAATACATAACGTAAAAGTATACATAAAAAGTAAAGTATCTAAAAGAAGGGGTAGCATATAAGGTTAGTATGTGGAAGATTATATCAAGTCACAAAGCACTCTAATGTGAGGTACTCATTAAATGTAGTTTATAAATTTGGGTCCCAAACACAGATTAATATGTGACAAATTTTGAATACTGCTGCAAATCATGGCAATATTATATGTTGTAGCATAGTTGGTATCTGAAAGCACCATAATGGTACAAAATTGTCCTGTGAACTCTGGCTATTTATGTAGTAATGATCAAATAAGTACAATATGAATATCTCTGTTCTGGTGACATTATTCACTTAAAGGCTGTGATGACATTCTTGGCCTGGAAAGACAGATATGGAACAAAAGAGCAATACTGATATTACACTGTATTGATCAGGGAAGTTATAAGGGACCACTCACTTTCTAAACAGATGATCAGTATTATTTCAAACCTGATACCAATATATACCTTTTATACTGATAGGATATAAGACTAGTATATACTTTTTATGTTCTTGAGATGGGAAATTTGAATTGCATCCGATAGATGTGTGAGACAGTGATGCTTCCTCCAAATGTTTGTCCAATCAAGAATAGTAACCAAACATGCTAACTTTCCTACAGAACTACAGAAGAATTTGCATCTCAATTTGTTTACTATCCCACTTTCCTTTTCTTCTTTGTATTATACCTCTAAGATTACAATTATTTTAAATTGTAGTTTAAGGTTCTGAAAATTATGCTAAGTATTTCAGAAAGGCAGCAGAATATCAGTACAGTAAATAACCAGACAAAAATGTATTTACCCAAAAAAGAAAAAAAGAATAGAAAAATTAGTCCTCCTGTTTAAGGGAATTGGCAGCTCAATTTAAAACTTTCATGCTTTTTTCCCAGCCTGACTTAGAAAAGTAATATAAATGACATAAAAAAATAATACAGAAATTCATTTCAAGATATTTTTTATACATATACATATACGCATACATTGGAAAAATATTATTATCTACTTTTTAACACTTGGTACTGTGTCATTTTTGAACCAAAGGTGTTGATTCATCACCATCAGTGGCTAGGACCAGCTCCTGATTTCTTTGCAGAATTATTTCATTCCTTCTGGCTGAAGACTGAAAGATTATTTCATAACAACTAAAAAGAGTTATCTGTAAAGAAGTATGAGATCTGAAAAAGTTTGGGCAATGCTAAATTATTATATAACCCCTCAAAGAGATATACCCAGAGTATTACTATTTGTAACAAGACATTTTTGAAGGCAATCTTGCAGAGAAAGAGGGAATGAGAAGGAATTATAGCTTGAAACTACTAAGAATCAAAATAGGTCATGGCACCTGTTCAGGGAACATTTATTTCCGTTTGCCTTTCATAAAGCTTTGATGATGTGGCTCTGTCACAGGGCATGAAGGTCAGAATGTGTGGCAGAGCCCATGAGATAGTAAGGTTGAGGAGGGTTTGTGATTTTACCTTCATTTCTTATTTTATACTTATTGTTATGCTGCTTACTATGCTGGATTTAACCACTGTTATCCACTCAGAGTTATCAGGATGAGATGGCTGGCCAGATGAAGAGAGGAGAGGAGAGGAGAGGAGAGGAGAGGAGAGGAGAGGAGAGGAGAGGAGAGGAAAGGGAAAGCGGAAAAGGGAAAACAGGAAAGAGAGAAGAGAAGAATAGAGAAGAGAGGAGAAGACAAGACAAGACAAGACAAGACAAATTTAATACGTTTGCTTTAAGATTCATTCTTTCTTAAGGAATGACAGAGCTTTGAATAGCCATCCAAATAATTCTTCAGCTCAGAAAACATGATTCTAAGCTTTCCATTCTTCTTGATCTCCAGAACTCTATGACTGTTTTGCAAATTGAGTTTTATTGTAAAATATTTATAAGTTACTAAAGCCACTGGGTTTTGGTGGTTTATACATTAGTGAAAATAAAAAATAAGGCATTGTTTTGTTAGTCATCCATTTGCCAATATACTTTATATTGGAAAGTGATTTGTGGGGAAAAAATTATCTCTCTGGTTCCCTCTCTACTGCCATACATATATTTTCCCCACCCACAATTACGTATAGCACGTGCTTCTTTCTGTGAAATAATAGAATTGATTTCCAAACTAATGAAGTATATAAAGGAAAACAATCTCTTTTTCTCTATATTATAATATTGCCTATATTTGTGATTATTTTCAGGTAGTGCATGAAAATATGGAGGACATATTTCAATTCATTTATGTCTAACTGCATATTAGCATCACAATTACATTAGAATTGTAATTTTATTCACTTTACAGTTGAATTTTACTGCATTATCTTGAAGTGTATTATATCTTCATTTCCATATATTCCAACAAGCAAGCTAGCACAGATGGGAGAATTGCAGGAGCACATTTAATCATCTCTGTGCTACCTCCAGTTAACATTATATTACAATAATGAAAGGCAGATTGAGAGTTATGCATAAACAAACAACTTCATCTTGCATTATTCCTTATTTTGACATCTAGACTGGTAAGGAGACTTTCTAATTGCACATATGTATTGCAAAGATGCTTAGGGAAATATATATTTTTAACAAAAACATCAGGAAGAAAAAACAGTAGATAGAAAAAACTGCATTTATTATTTACTGCAGTTATATCCTGCCTGTGATGTAAGGATGAGAGAAGACCAGAACCCAAACCATCAAAGGAGCCTTGTGGTTTGGCCTTAACCATTATATATATTATATTGAGAGCCCTGGGAGCACAGTGGTTAGAATGCAATACCACAGGTTATTTCGCTGCCTGCCAGCTGCCTGCAGTTTGGCAGTTCGAGTCTCACCTGCTCAAGGTTGATTCAGCCTTTCATTCTTCCGAGGTCAGTAAAATGAGGACCCAGATTGTTGGGGGCAATATACTGATTCTGTAAACTGCTTAGAGATGGCTGTAAAGCACTGTGAAGCAGTATATAAGTCTAAGTGCTATTGCTATTGCTATATATATTGATTCTCCAAGAGCTTTCCTCCAAATACCACTCCTTACTGAAGCAACAAAGAAGCCTTTCAAATGTCCTTAAATTAAGGACATACACATATAATTCCCATATATACTATCTGGAAATGTATAGAATAGTATAGTATGGATAATATAGTACGGATAGTATGGATTGCTTGTGAATTGATGTAACCTATTTAGAACTACTTAGCTATTCACATTTAGCCAAGCAGTGTTGACCTCTGTACATTATTATTCTATACATTATTATGCTGTGTATAGTCAAGTTCTATGCAAGAATCATGAATTTTTAATGGTATCCAGTGATGGGATTCAGCCAGTTCACACCAGTTCGGCAGAACCTATAGCTACTTTTTTGTTGCCCAGGCCCAGAATGGACTTCCAGAAGGGGCATCCATATAGAGAACCGGTTGTTCACATATTTGAATCTTACCACTGATGATATCGTTATGAGAAATACTGGAAAATGTGTGGTTTCTCTATCAATTCATAGAACATACAGCATAATTATTTATCTCTGGTAGGTGACAGAGAATGAGGAAGTGAATTTAATTATTTCCTAATCAAAACCTGGTCCACAACTTTTTAAAGCAACTAGTGATATAAAGGATAGGAGGCAGGTACTTTATCAAGATCCATTACAGCAATTACAGAAAGAGTAGGAACTTAATGTCTTCATGTAAGAAAAATGCCATTAAGCTTGAGGATACTTCAGTATATGGTAGGCAGGATTAATTGACAATTTAATTTAATTTTATTAAACTTGTAAGCTTCCTGCCTTTCCATTACTTTGGAGAGCATACAAATGCATGCCAGATCAATAGTAACACTGAGGTGGTAGTTTTATACTACAGAGCTATACGTTTTGAAATGGAATCAAAACAGTGGATGAGGACATAGCCACTGACTGCAGGAAGAATGTACACTCCTTGGTATATTGCAACAACCAGTTGCAAATACTATAAGACTATATGTGATATGTCACATTTGTGCATAAAAGTATTTAAATATGTGAAACTCATTAAACAACTGATCATTAATCATCACTATATAACAAAGCAGTGGGGACAAAATCTGCATTCAATCCATTTACTTGCCTCCATCTTTCAGGATTGCATTGATCATTATTATTCTAGCCAAGTTTGTTAGATTATATAATGGTAAAGATAAAATCATGTTCAAGTCAAGCTTGACTCCATGTAATTTCATGGACAGAACCATGCAGTTTTATTAGCAAAAGTACAGAAGAGTTTGGTCACTGCCTTTTTTCAGGGTGTTTTACAAATTTCCATCCTACTCTACAGCCCTAATAGTCTCCGATCTAAATACTAAGTAGGTTCAATCCAGTTTAGCTGAACCCTCACAAGGTTAGCTGAAGACATATAATTCCAGCATAAATTTCTCAATATGAAGTTGTGATTGTCGCAAAGAGGAAATTACAAAACACTATTCTTATGCATCAGAATTAATTGATCTATAGGATATGCTTGCATGCAAGATAAACTTAGATATAAATTATCTTAATTATTGCTTTTAGATATCATTTAACCTCTTCAATATCACTAAAATAATCATTTTAACTATATTAAATGCATGATTGGGAAGTAAAATTAATTGCCTATAACAATTTTGGAGAATCCATGCAGTTTACCAGAATTAATTTATATATTACTAAAACTCCTTTGTTTGTTTGTCATCTTTAATTGGGTGAAATGGTACATCACAGGGCAGCATTTTTTTAATCAAGGTATCTCAAATAGGCGGAGTTAAAAAATGCATCCAAGATCCAGAACCCATTACCAAGGATCTTCAAATAAGATGTATTCACAAAATTGTGGCCACTGCATCACTGTCATAGTTAGTCATGGTCACATGACCATGATTTCCAATTACATTTTCCAGAACCCCATAGGCTGCATGGTACTAGGAAAGATGGGAAAGGCATATCCCTGTCCTCTTTCCTGTCTCTCTCTTGCCTCTGCATTCAAACAGCTGGTAACAAGGTCTGACTGGCAAGCAATGATTGGCTGCTTTGGAACCTAGGCCAAAATCTGAAATCTCTCAATGACAGTGGGCAGGGGCAGGGAGAAACAACAGGGAGTGACTCAGATGCATATTTGCAAGATAGGGATGGTTTGGATATGCTGTTGTTAGGTAAGCACTCTTTCTCCCCGGAAGAAGGGGGCCCTTGGGAAAACAGCTGGATGGGAAGCGGGGGTGTAGTTTTCTTCAAGTCCCTTTGTTCCTGCTTCCCCTGGCAAAATGACAGGCAGTTTCATGAATCAGCCAAGCAGAAGGAGAAAGAGGAGGCTTCACTGGGGCTCTGCTGAGGGTCATTAGGGAAGCGAGAATAGGACCAGCCTATATTATACGTGGAAAAAAGGATGAGCCTAGGTTCTCTAGTTGTTTATAATGTCTCAAAAAGTCATTCTGCCTGATGGAACAGCAGAAATCTAATAGAATCTAATGCTTCTAGAATATCCAATTAGGTAAGTCTTCAGTAAAGAACTGCACTGTTTAGCCAGCAGAATAGAATCAATCAAACGTTGAATTTTTATATTGTTGTTTTTAAAAATTATATTTAAGGAATATAATCTGGGGGGCAAGCCAGTGGTAAGAAAAGAAAAAGACCCACATGCTTGTGGACAGGTATCATACATATTGTTACAAAATTTCTTTTACAATGACATTTTTCTCATCGTGAGGTACATCACTGGAAAAATACAGACTGCAGTCTTTTTGATTTCTTAAATCTATAAAAAAATTACAATAGAAAATAATCCTATTGTTGTATTCAGTATATTTAATCTTTTAAGCTCATCATACTTACTGCAAGCTCTCTGTGAGTAAGTCACATGTATGGATTTTTTTCAGATAGCTACTGAGAATGAATGAAAGAATTGTATATCTTCCCATTCTCTGTTAACCAAATGTCAAATGCACTGATTTCAATACAAAAGGAAAACTGTACTTTGTCACTCTAAAAATGCAGATTGTAATTTTGAAAGTTCTTAGTACTGGAACTCAAACAGTATAAAACATGATGTCTCAAATTATCAATTAGTTTATCAACTAAGGAATAAGATAAAAAATCTATAAATAATATGTGGAATCCTATTGACATTGGCATCTTCAGAGAGAGAAGACAAGTACTTCACTTTCATAATATTGCCATCACATACTATAACATCATTGCACAAATGATCAAATTATATAACTTTACAATACAAATGCAATGTATTATTTGCATGATAATGTCACAATAGAATAACATTATCATGGATTCTTATATAGCACCTATCATATTTAGCAAGACTAAAACTAATAAATGTTTTCATTTGGTTTATTTTAAATAATGTTAAATCTGGATCCAATTTAAAGCAAATTATTTAATTCCTAGAACAGCCAATATAATACGATTAAATAACAAGGATATGAAAGATTTCAAGGCAGAGGCAAATTATTTAATTCCTGAGGCAGAATCTTTCTAAATGGGTTAAGAACTAAGAACTGAGATAAGAGCAGAACTATTATTTGATAACACATAATAGATAAGAAGTTCATCTATCTTATGAGAAAAATGGGAAATCCTACATATTTCAGATTTCTCCTTCCATGTAGCTGATACTGCAGTGCATTAGGTAGGATGTATAGTGTGTTTGTGTGTGAGTGAGTTAGTGAGTGAGAGAGAGAGAGAGAGAGAGAGAGAGAGAGAGAGAGAGAGAGAGAGAGAGAGAGAGAGAGAGAGAGAGAGAGAGAGAGAGAGATGAAATATGCATTGCAGCATTGTAATGCTATGTCCACCATTACAGAATGGATACCTATATTGGCTTATAAGAGTCAGTAGACACACTCCAAAGAATGATCTTCATATGGGGAAAAGTACTTATTACAATACAATACCGTTTTATTACATCATGGAGATGTTAGTACTGATTAAGAGCCAAGTCACATTTTAAATGGTACAGGTAGTCAGAAAGCCAATTCATTGGATCATGGGGGTTAAAGAGATAGCAACTCTTCCTAGATTTGGAAATATGATATGAGAGCATAAAGGATGCACTGCTTCTATCTATGGATGTCATTCTCCACTTCTGTATTTACAATCTCTATCTATAAAAATGCCTTGGAAAAAATATTCTAACCAGTTTGCTATTCTTAAACTGTCCTGCTTAGCCAGTGCAACAATAAGCAAGCATCAATCCTTGACCACTAAATATATTAAAATTAAGCTGTTTACACATAGCCTTAGGTAAATACCCCTGATAATTGTCCAAAATATAGCTCATTTATTTATACATATGCATTTGAGTGAATAACAATTCTTCTGAAACTGGTAGAAAATTATGAGCCAAAGTAAAAGGGATAATTGTTCAATTTCAAATCGTTGTTTATTTTAAAACAATGAAGTAATTTTATTATGCGAAGTGTCTCTATTTACTTATTTATCACAGTAAGCATAAGGTGAATATCAGCAACTTACAATACAAATTGCTAAACATATCACCAAGACAAAATAAAGGCCAAATGAGAAACAGAAAGTATCTGCAATAGCAAGATCTTTACTCATAACTACACACAAGATTTAGCAATCCAAATTTTCAGGAGAAAATATGATCCCATATACATTCATGCTTCAATTAATATAGATTATTATGAAAGTATGTATATTTATCTGAATGTTAATTAATAAATCTCCCTCATTTGAGAACATTTTGGATGAACCATTGCAGAAAGGTTTATCCTTACTGCATAATGATCTTTACAGAAAATATAGACCGAGCATTTAATCAGCTTCATTACCCACAAGCATATTTTTAAAAGATAATATTTAAATGTCTGGTTAGTCAGATTATCTTACCAAATTATTATTTGGGTGTGAAAATTTATCCTGGAATATATTTCACCTAGCTGTAACTACTATCAGGAAGTCCATCTGGAACACATCATAAGAACATTGATTTAGGACCTGAGCACATTATTCAAAAGGATACATGATGTTTGATCATCTGTGCCATTTTAAACCAGAGACCCCAAATTGACATGTCAAAGGGAAGGGTTTTAAGCTAGTTGTAACAGTTTCTTTACTGTGCTATCAGCCCTCCTGGGTAAATCAGACAGGAAATATTACTACTTTATTGTAATGTTTCATTAATAGAATCTTGCAAATCTGAAGACGCAACTTCTCACAAACACTTTTAACTGCTTGATCCATTAGGGGGGTCCTTCGTAAGTTTGTCTTTATAACCATTAAGCATTGGGGTGTCCTGCCTCTCTTGTCTGATTGTTTCCTAGGCAGCATCTCTTCCTTCCTTTTATCAAGTTCCATTTCATCTTCAGACCACAATCTTTCCAATTGCAATATAAAATAGTACAAACCCTTCAAAGTTTGACATGGTAATCATAGAGCTATCACTTATTAAGTAAAATTATGGTGATTTGCATTCCTGTGGTTCTATTTATCTCAGTCTCAATAGGAAGCACAGACTAAATTTTTCCTATCAAAATTGATGCTTGATTTAATTTAGAAACTAGATTTTTGCACATGATGGAAAGCCAATTTAGAGCGGGTTTTTTTTTTAAAAAAAATCTGGTTTTCTTTCAGTGACCCAAAAATTTAACAAAAGCTGAAAAAGATTGACAGACTCTTTTGATCATATAGTATATGATCAACACATAAAATTTAAGCCCAACCCAATACAACATGAGCAACAAGAAGATAACACATTCCAATGGTACAGGATATGACTGTCATGGGGAACCCCAACCTGAAAATTAAGAAAAAAGAAAGAAAAAAAGGAGTCAGCATTTTCTTATTAACATTCTCATTGAAATTTAGCAATAATTAACAAGTATAATAACAAAGCAATGCCAAGTTAGCATTGTAATTGATTATGTGTTACAATTCTATAGACATAATTTACAAATTTGTGTGCCTCTATAATACATCAGACAAAGAAAAGCAAATCTGAGGAAATATCATTATTATAAAATACTAGATTAGAGACTAGTTTCAACCGTGTATTAAAAGGAGACTTAATTGTAATGATTTTTGATGGATCATTATGCCAATACATTGAGTAACCGTTATTTCAATTTTATTTAAATATCTAGAGTTTCATTCCCCAAGTGCATAAAGGAAGGATACAGTTGGCAGACTGAAGGTGGAAGAAAAAAAATACCTTGCAGGTTATTTTCACTCATGAACTGAAAATCAGAGAGTAAAATTGAAGCCAGATATAGCTAAGCATCTTTAAAAATACTTAACTCCTCTAGAACAGGGCTTTTCAACCTTTTCACCTATTGTACCACTTTTAGGATATGGCAACATCTGAGTACCACCAGTCGCCTAGCAAGGTGTCAAAAACTTGATGACCCCCCCAAAAAAGGAAAAAAGTGATGAAGTACAGGTAGTCCTCGACTTACAACAGTTCGCTTAGTGACTGTTCGAAGTTACAATGGCACTGAAAAAAGTGCCTCCCAAGCCACAACCGAGCAAGACACCTGTCTGCCCGTCCGGCGGTGCTCTTCCTCCTGTCCGAGGTTTTCATTGTTGTGAGCATTTCTGTTGAGGATTGGCAGTGGGGGTGGGGTGGAGGGGTGTTTGGTTTTTATTTCCCCCCGTCTGCTGGATGGTTGCAGCAGGTTTTGGTCACTTCACATGACCCTGGGACACTGTGACCGTCATAAATATGAATCAGTTGCCAAGCATCTGAATGTAAATCACAAGACCCTGGAGATGCTGCAACATTCCAGCTGATCGGCGCTTCTTCTGGGCTCAGCAGAAGCGCCAGGATCAGCGCAGAGCTTGAGCTGGAGCCTGGCGCTGATCCTGGCGCTTCCACTGAGCCCTGACAGCCCCAAAGAAGCGCTGATCCTGGTGCTTCCGCTGAGCCCTGACAGCGCTGCAGCTCCAGCCATCTCTCGCTCAGGCTTGTGCGGTGCTGCCACGGTTCAGCTCATTCCCCTCCCCCACTACCATTTTTCTAGGATGGTCGCGTACCACCTGCCAGGTGCCAATGTACCACAGGTGGTACCCGTACCACTGGTTGAAAAGCCTTGTTCTAGAATAGAGTACATTACAACCTATTCTAAGTCTTCTGTATTAGTTACTATCAACATGGTAGTGGTATCTGAAGTTACTTCTAATTGTTGGCCATAATAATTGAGAGTCTAGGATTTGCCAGCAAAGGACCAAATTTATTTATTTTATTTATTTATTTATTGAATTTATATCCCGCCCTTCTCCTTGCGGACTCAGGGCGGCTGACAATCAGTTAAAAATACACCAATAACAATTACAAAATTAAAATTAGTTAAAAAGAAATATTTAAATGTTGTCTAATTAAAATATGATTAAAAACCCCTCTAAAAATTGCCCTAGGCCAGTCCCGCTTGT
>NW_015388967.1:142967-148370 GCF_001527695.2 Protobothrops mucrosquamatus
TTTAGAAAACTCAGTTCAGAAGGTAATTACACATCAGAAGGGAGTTCTCTCCCTAAATGATCAAGGGAGTGTACCACAACAACTGTTTATCTGTCCCATTTTCCTTAAAGTGCTGCAGTTTTATCATGGCAGCCAACCAGCAGGGCATTTTGGAATATTTGTGCCTTCTGATTTGTGGTGGCCTTTTGCTCAGGGGCCACCAAACTCTCAACATGTCAAACCTATAATCTTCAAACAGTTCATTTCATCTCCTGTCATGGCCTTCCTTTTGGCTGCAAGAGGTTAGTTACTCACTTCATTTATCACATATTCTAACCCTCAGACATATCCTGTACCTGATCTCAGATAGAAAGGTTCAAATCACTGCCTAATTTTAGACAAGATTCTTTTAACTCCTGAATGTTAAGTATTTTGTCTCTGCTCTCAATATGCTATGTAGAAAACTATATTGAAAACTTTGCCAGAATTTTTTTAAAAAGGTGAATGACACCACTTACATTTATCCACCTATTTTCTTAATAAGAAAAATAAAACAAACCCTAGGAGATTAGTTTCCTTATTAAAACCTATCTGTATATTCTACTACTTCTAATGACATTAAAACTAAAAACATGACTCCTGGGTGTGATCATCTTCAATAAACAAGCTGTGAGCACCAGGAGTATACTAAACTAAAAAAGTTTAATAACACAAAACATATACACACCAAGCTTTCGTCGGAATCCTTCCGACATCGTCAGGGTTAAATGCCAGTCCATGGGAGAGTCCTTTTATAAGCCACCCGTCGTCTGGCCCGGCTCCTGGACCTTGTCACCGGTCCCAGCCGATTGGGCTGCGCCTTAATTGCAGCTTTCACACCGGTGACTAATCTTTTCTTGCCTCCCCTGCCTACGTGTGTGGCGTTGCTAACTGCCTCTGCCTGTGGCCTTGGGTCCGGCGCGCTCTCTCCCCCCCTTTTTTGATCATGCAAACTCTCCATATCCTCCAATTCCTCCCCATTCCCATCCTCCTTCCTTCGCTGCGTTGACGGATCCGCTGTACCCTGCTCCCTGTCCCCCTCCTCTTGTTCACCCTCCTCAATTACAGTCCGGTTGATACCCTTCATTCTATGGGGCCCCTTTGCTACCCTCCTGGCTCCTTCCTTAACTTCCATCCTCCTCTCTTCCACCTCCACCGGGCTCTCGTTCCTCACGTTGTTGTCCCATACTTCCTCCATTCCTTCCCTCCCCCCATCTCTGTTGCCTGTAGTCCCCATGCTACTACTTTAAACAAAGCAATTATCCAAGTAACTTTTAAAGCCTCTTCGGACAGTTGTTCCAATACAGCAGAGCTGGAAGTATGGGCAAGATGAGTATATATTACATTTCTACTAATTTAATTGAAATACAGAAGTTCAAACATTTTAAAATTAAAAAACTAATTTATTTTTTAAAAATTCAAATACTTTCACATAGGAAAGCAGCACTTTCTAAAAATTAGCAAATGCACCTAGCAGAAAAATGTCCTAGTTACATATATTATGATTGGGAGCATTAGCAATATGTTATTCATATATCTAGAGGGAAGCCTGGGATCAAGGGTCTGGAATCTCCTCTGGAATTCTTAAATTAGCCTTTCATCTGATTTTACTCAAAATATATTTCTCATCACTTTCGTCACCTCTGTGATAAAGTTGTAGATAAATAGTAGATAAGTGGGCTTTATTTGTACCATGGGCTAGAATCTCAGCTTTTTTCTATAAAGAGACATAGAACCCAAAACTACTAAAGTTATTTTGGATCATGAGGCAGAATATCCCATAAGTTCTTTTCCCTTCTTTCTTTTGCAGTAAATGTTCAATAATATTATAAAATAAGCAACCATTTTATATGCATTAATAATGCCCCAAATTTGTTGTCTGACACCCTTTTTACCTAATTTACCTATACATTTGCAGGCAATAATCAGACATTAGTAAGTGTTCCATTCTTTCTACAGACTGATATAGTCCATTACTGGACTGATATAGTCCATTACTGCCAGATTCCCAACAGCCACCCATAGAAACAAACAGGAAAACTTTTACTGGTACTTAACTGAAAAAAGCAGGGAGGATTGAAACTGAGCCCTTATATTGTGCTCTGATCCCTTCAACACACTGTATGTGTATTACAACCTAAAAGTGACAAGCTACTGCAATTGTATTTTTCAGTTAAGCCTCATCTATAATTCTTCACAACTCAGTTAGTCTCCTAAAAACAGTCTGAAATAACATGGAATTTTTCAATTACTTTTAATTATCTCATAGGTCACCTAAATGTTAAGGGGAGAAAAGACAATGCAATCTCAGTCTATTGCTATTGCATCTGCTGTTTATACCTTCTGTCCTCTGTTCTTTTGACTTCATGGATTCTTCTAATGATTTATAAGTAACTGACAAAAGAGGCTTTTCAATTTAATGAACTTTAAACTATCCCCACCACTGAGTAGATTTTTTCTTAACCCATCTGCCTTTGATTCAGCAGAAAACAATAACATCATGAAATGTTTGTCCATAGGTTAGGTTAGGTTAGGTTAGGTTAGGTTAGATTAGGTTAGGGGAGGGGAGGGGAGGGGAGGGGAGGGGAGGTGAAGGGCCCTGCATGTATTTGAATCTACATCTCAAAGAGAATGCCAATTTGTGCTCACTTTTTCTCATTCATTGCAGAACTTCAGACAAACCTTTACCCTAGTAATAATTGGGGCAGGTGTGGAATTTAAATTCACATTTAACTGAGAGATGGAAATTGTAACAAAAAGAAGCAAATAAATCACTTTACACAGAGGACAAGCATTGGATCATGAGAACTTCTTCTTGAATCCCCTAAAGAACATATTCATTTACACCATTACATCTGTTTGTTTGCATCAACATATGTTCACTTCACAGAAAGATATGGCAATGTGTCAACTATCGTATTAAATAAATTATTCTAAAATTAAATCCCCCAAACTCATTTCCTTGTCATAGTTATATGCATTCCTAACTTCATGGACTTTAGAAAAATAATAAAGGTAGTCTCTTTTAGATGGCATTGAAGAATGAAGATCTCACCTAATGGCTCAAACAGCTTTTTATGAACAGTATTTAATCATTGTATTCATTATTATTTGCTTGTACAAATTGTTTTTATATGTGTATTAGTCTTGTATATTGCAAGCTGTCTAGAATTTCTGGCATCACCATCATACAAATGGCAGGCAAAAAAGTAAAAATTTCAACTGTATTAGCCTGCAGTCACCTATGGCTCTCTAATAATCTGTCATATACAACCTTTAAACATTAAGTGGACTCTGAGTTCAGAAATGACAACATGGGATCTTATAATTTTTTCATAGGAAATTGGAGCTCCTACTAAACTAGCAAGAAAAAGGAGAAAGACAGAGACTTTAAAAGAGCTCTACAAAGAAAAAAAGAGATGAAGATGTAAGGACTGAATTTTCCAACACAAGATTAGCTCTTGAGGCTTGGTTGTTCCCAGGAGATCCTGGGCCAAGTGCAGGAAGTCTGAAGACCCATGAAAGAATAAATGGACTGCCATGGGACAAACCTATCCTTTTGAGGACTGAAGAGAAAGAAGAAAGAACTAGAATGCTAACTAACATAATTATCAGTGAATTGGAAAAAATAGTTGCAGCCAGATACAAATGCTTCTTTTTGTTGTTGTTGTTTACTAGTTTTATTCATTTATAACATAAAATGTGAAAATACAAAAGCAAATAGTAAGGGACAACAGTAGAGAAAGGGAAAACAAAAAAGGTGTGAAGAAAGGGAGGGGAACAAACAAAAGACATTGACTTCCAACTCTGTTGCAGTAAAATCAGATCTCAACTTTTTACATTTCTTTTTTTATAAATGTTTTACTAATTTTCTATTTTCACAAACAAGTGCCCAAAAGACAACGTGATGACTGAGTCCATTAGTGATTCTATGGTACATAGAAGCTTCTTCCAACTAAGTCCAATATTACATCCGCCAGCACATCCTCTCTTCTTCTGGTAATAACCATTTTTCCGCACAAAGCAAATTCAATTCTTATTATTGTTAGTAAACATACAATTGCATATCAACATTTGTTACATTTTTCTAATAATATCAATAATATCAGTTTAAAATATCTTTTCTAACCAAAGCATATCTTAATTGCATTTGTACTCAATTTCCACTTATTTAATCCATATCCTATTTTCATTTTTTCAATTTTAGTTTCCCATCCATGTTCAAAGTATCCCAATCATTTATAATTTCAAAACAAGTTATATTTGGGCAACCAAAAGCATCCCTTATTCAAAGTTCTTAGCATATTCTTATTTCCCTTTTCATACCAAGATATATTCTGATTACAAATCCTAACTATCTAGTTATAATAATACTTCTATTTCTAACAATCTATTCTTAATCATATTCAAACCTCTAATTAGTAATATAACATCCCCTCTAATAGGTCAAAGCTTCTGTTTCCTTCAATCTTACTCTAGCTTTCTTTCTTTGCCAACTATCTTTCCAAGTCAGTGCATTTGGATCATCAAATAATTCTTCCTCTATGTATTCCTCTAAATATTATTTGAAACAATAGAAATAATTTGGTTAAAGTGTTTTTGGAAGAGCTAGCCCATTGATATTCATTAAACCGCCTCCCTCCTTCTCTAGTTCCCCACAATTCTGTTAACGACTTTATCTTCCATTCCATCAGCTCTCCTTCCTTGTCATCCAGTATGTTCTGAAACCTTGGTTTGTAAAATGTCTTCTCCATTTCCAATATTATCATTGTGTCTTCTGAGTTTTCATTTATCTGAGTCTGGTCATTAGTTTCTTCCTTTACATCATCAATGTTTGTATCAGCATTCTCTAGTTTTCCTTCTATTTTCTGGGTTTCTGGTTCCTTCTCTGTAGTTGTTTTCTGAGTTTGTAGATTTAAATTAGAAAATTGTTCTTTTAGCTCCTTTATGTTATTTTTAACCTGATCATAAGTTAAAATAATTGTTTTTTGTATTAATTTGAACACGGAGAGAATTTCTTTTTGTGGTTCGTCAGTATTTTCTTGGTGATATGGCAAGTTAAAGCTACTGGGAACAGATATTAAAGATGGTGTTTTACTATTTAAAGCTGAAGGTTGTTTAATAATCAAGTTTACAATCCAAAGTGTTCCATATGCTTCTTCTACAAGAAAATAAATCCACAATACAGTTCTGAAAGTCAGTATTTATGTTCAAAATTCAGACAGGCCAAATTTAGAATATTTGTTATCATCTCTGCCACACAGATAAGCAGCCTCCAAGTTACTTTTTTCTCAGCTGCAATTCTCAATAGTAAAAGCTTCCAAGACCAGCCAAAGTCTTATCTAGTTCTGGGCTTCGAGCCAGGTTTCTTTTAGGCATAAATAC
>NW_015388968.1:0-12572 GCF_001527695.2 Protobothrops mucrosquamatus
CAATTCAGGGGTAATAGCAAGCTTCTACCCCAGAAGCTCCCTCTTTGAGCGCTCCCATTGCAGTACCTATCAGACATGGGGGGTTCTCTACCCGGCCATTCGGGTCTTCTTTCCCCCCGCCACCGTACGCCTATCGTTTATGTGCTGGACCGCAATTGCCACCGTTGCTTTCCAGGGTGAATGGAACTTGTAGTCCAAGCTAGGGCAAAGAGCATCTCCCTATCTCATATTCCTGGTCACACAAAATGCCCGGCCCAATTGCACCGGCTCGGACATCATCTTCTCCTTTCTGCCCTCCGTTCCAGCCACTTGCAGTCTTTCTCGAGGACGGGCGAGACAAAGCAGCCATTCATAGCCTCGCTCGCTCCTTCTCGGGGCGTCCAGGTTCCCCCCACCCCTTCCCAATAGATTCCCAACTACAAACGAAGGGAGAAAATGCAAAGAAAGCGGGCGGGGATGACGAAGACTTGCGAAAATCTCCCCCCCCCCCCCGCGAGGGAGAGCAAGCTGGTCCAAAAGTTCCCCACAAACGCTACTCACCCCATAAAAGATTTGCTGCACCCTGTTGCTTAAGTCGATGCCGGTTCCGGCTGCAGCGCCGCGAGCTGCCGAGCGGCGCTTTCGGGCACAGGAGGCGGATTTGTCGCTTGCAAAGTGTAGGGTTCGCGTTGCTTCTCCTCCCCTCGGCGCTGGCTTCTGCCACAGGGCGGCTGCTACTCCTCGCTCGTTTGCCTGCTCGCTTGCTCGCTTGCTCGCTGCTCGCCTGTTCACTCCGAGCCGCGCGCGCGCCCATATGCCGAGCCTCGAAAACTACTCCTCGCCGTTCTAAATGCCCCGGAGTGGGCGGGGGGGAATGACGTCACAGCGGAACCACGTGACGCAACGAAAGGCGCCGCCGCCGCCACCGCTGCTCCGCCTCGGGGGGGGGGGGAACCGCGTGGCGCCGGGTCTGGGGCGCTCGCCTAACTGACTGGAGGTCGGTCACGTGGTTCGCGCTGCCTCTCTCTCTCAATCTCGGGCCCCGCTTCTTCTTGATGAACTTCGTGGCTGGCTTGGTGGCCGTCGGGATTGGGCTTGAGCGCCTCCGGCGGCGATGGCGGCAGCTCAGGTGTTGGGAATTGGTTTCTGCTGGTGGGGAGAAGCCCTCCAAAACCACGTTCCTCTGCTTTGGACTTTCAGCCGGTCAAACGCCCAGGAGCGCCTGGGTTGGTGGTGCCTCCTGAAAGGGTAGCGAAGCAGGTCGTGGTGCACCGAGGTCGCCTGAAATCCTTGTGTGTCCGATCACACTTCGCCAATAAAGAATTTCTCTTCATCTGAAGCTGTTCTGATTATTGATTGATTATGTGTCATCATTTTCGACGATCTATCCCAGGGGTAGTCAACCTTGGCTCTTTTATGACTCGTGGACTTCAACTCCCAGAATTCCTGAGCCAGCTAAGCTGGCTCAGGAATTCTGGGAATTGAAGTCCACGAGTCATAAAAGAGCCAAGGTTGACTACCCCTGATATCCCTATCATGCCCCCCAACAGTGCACTTGTCATCATTATAACAGGGCCATCCACCAGGCCACTGGTCATCTCTCTCCTTCCACCTTTCCCAGCACTGGAGTCTTCTCCAGAGAGTTGGGTCCTTGGATAATGTGTCTGAGCTAGGATCATCTGAACTTGAGCATTTACGCATTGAGTGAGAACTCAAGTCGATTGGTTCAATGATCCATTGGTTTGTTTTCTTGGCTCTCCTGGGTATTCTCAGGAGTCTCCTCCAACACCAATGATAAAAAATGGCAATACTTTTTCTATCCTGCTGCTTTAAACTCCAGCCTCTGCTTCCAGAGAGACATGGGGAATACCATAGCTTGCAGATTCTGATCTTTGTGGGGTTAGGGTTCAAGGCATTTGAATATCTTCAAAACCTTCATGGCTGCTCTACCAAGTGTTATCTGTAAAGTATTTCTTGAGTGCTTGTTCCTTTATTGTTGATGGTTGATCCTAAAAGGCAAAAGATATCCACCACTTTGATATTTTCATTATCATTTCTAAGACTACTTATTCTTCCTGTTCAGGTGTGTTGGAATTAATTTTCAGTTAGGCTTCTGCCTAATTCCTCTTCTGAGTCTACCCTGACTGATAGATTTCACTTTGGATGAACTGGGAGCTATTGCATGAGACAACTAGTTCAGGATGCCATAAGGTGCTGCACCAGAATCCTGGAGTTCCAGATTCAAGTCCATGCTCAGTCATGGAAGCTCCCCAGATGAATTTAGGTCAAGCACATGTTAGTTCTACTTACCTCACAAGATTTTTGTGAGGATAAGATTGAATAGGGTACCCTATATCTCCTGCTTTGAAGGAAAGCTGGAATTGAAACTAATGAATGATTAAACCAGAATAATAAATGGCTGCAAATAAATTACAATGCTTCTTTGGAAGTACTTCCTATTTAAATCAGTAGGGATTAATTTTAAATAAACATACTGTACATAAAACCAGGCTGCAAAAATAACAAAAGTGGCTGAGGCCATGATAAACATTGAAATAAGAGTTCTTTGAAATTGTGTGGAATGACACACAAGTGCTGATTCATCTGCAAAATTTTGTATTTTAAATCTGATTTATACATTAGCTTGGCATTACAGAGAGTTGCAGAAGACTGATGGATTTAGATCAGGGAACCAATAAAGGAGAATATTTGTTGCTCAGGGTTGAAGTGATGAGTCCTTAGTGCTCTCTGAGCTTGCTTGTTGTCTTGCAGGGCACTGATAGTGTATCCTAGTTTGGATGATGAAATGTCTGCAAGAAAACAGCCAAGCTCAGGGAGCACCACGGACCCCTCAGATCAGTGCTTTCAAACTTGGCAGCTTTAGGATACGTGCACTTCAACTCCCAGAGTTCCTCAGTCAGCATGTATTAGATTAACATGCTTGCGGGTAGTCCCATTTGGCTGGACTCACACACTATACAAAGCTTCTTGTGAATTATATTCACAGTTCAATCCCAAAAAAAGCTCAAGAACATTTCAGCTGAGCAGCTTTTGTGAATCCAGCTTATTTCTTTTTTTTTAATTGTTGGGTAGTCATTGCTGGCTCTTGTGGTTTTTAGAACTTGCTTTCAGATTTGTGGTGTTGGTATCTTTGCATTCGTGGTTCTTTTTATAATGCTGCTACAACTGCTCATTGGCAGGAAAATGCATTTTATAAGCATTTGAATAGATTTCTTTTTTAGGCATTGGGCTGCATGGCCCAAATCTCTCTGAAATTAGTGTGTGGGATTAGGATAAACCATATGGAATTGTTTTTAGAAATTTTAGGATTAATGTTTCATTACATTGCCCTACATACAATAGCTTCTACATTATGATATCCGGCCATTACATTTAAATTTTTCATATATGCTAATGGTATTCATTTTGTTATAGATGGAAAAGACTGGGCAAGTGACATTTTTTCAAGTAGTTCAATCCACTCAATCTTTTTAAACCATTGTTTGCAAGAGAAAAGTTTTTCCAAATACTTAGTAAAATGAAATCTATAATTTCTTTTTTAACCCAGTTCCTGTTCAAAGAACATCACAAAGAGGTTGGCTATTATAGACTAACTACGTAAGCTAGAAGAGATTAACATAACTCTGCTGCTACTTGGTTGGGAAAAATAACTTTTGATTTTTTTTTCCTTTTATTTTCCTCTCAAGAAAGATTCCTAAGCTTGATTCACACACTGGGCTGAACCATCAATTAGCCAGCCACATCTTAGCTAATTTTTCTTCTTAACAGGCAATTAAGAAGCCAGATGGGTATTTGTAAGGCTTAATAGAGCTATCCCCCAACACCTGCTAAACATTTGGTCTCTCCCAATCTGATGACATCATGGGCAAGCTTTCTGTAGTCTTCAGAGACCACATTGAAGAACAAAAGGGTGGGTCCCACCAGAAGAAAGTTGTGCATTGTTTTATCTGGGCAGTAGCCAGTGGTGGGATTCAGCCGGTTCGCATCCCTTCAGCAGAACCAGTAGCTAACTTTTTGTTGCCCAGGCCCAGAATGGACTTCCGGAAACAGCATCTACACAGAGAACCGGTTGTTCACATATTTGAATCCCACCACTGGCAATAGCTGAGTCCACTCTGTTCCTTCAAGACAGAAATTCAAACCTGTTGTGGAAAATCAGATGCAAACAGAAGAATGAAATTTAAGTGCAATTTTTTTCATGCAGAAAACAAAAAAAAATCAAATGCTCAGATAGTTTAATGGTCAACTTGGTAATGATTCTTGTGAAAGAGGGTTTGGAATAGTGATTTCAAATTGTATATGAACCAAAAGTGTGATGTAGTTGCAAAGCTGGCAAACGCTACCTTAGAATGCACTGATTAAAAATAATAAAGGTCATGGAAACTAATCAGGCTAGTTTTGCTGTGATCAGACCATCTCGTGAATACTGTGTCTTGCTCTGGAAACCTCACCACACTTTAATAAGGATTCAGTGAAATGGGATTGGGTTCAGAAAAGGGTAGCCAATTATGGGACCAAAAGCAAAGGCCTATAAAAGACTGAAGGAGGGGGGATCTATTTAGCCTTGAGAAAGGCAACTGAGGAGGCTTGCAATCATTACTTTTCAGATATTGAACAAATGTCATACAGAAGCAAGTCAGAATCTCTTCTTCTAGGACAGGGTAGGTAACCTTGGCTCTTTTATGACTCGTGGACTTCAACTCCCAGAATTCTCGAGCCAGCCATGCTGAGGGGAAAGGGAGAGGTTTCGAAGCTGAGCCATGCTGGCTCAGGAATTCTGGGAGTTGAAGTCCACGAGTCATAAAAGAGCCTAGGTTGCCTACCCCTGTTCTAGGATATAAAACATTGGGATTTTGATCTTATCATTCCTCTGTTCCTAGATCCACCAGAAATGTTTCACACTAGATGCATATGCATTAAAAAAAACCTTCTCTCAACCTGCTTCCCTCCAGATAGATTGGATTTCAGTCCCCATAATCCCAGTTTACTATGACCTACACTTCTGGAGGTCATCAGGTGGGGAAAAGTTGACCCATACATATTGCATCTTCCTCCTCATTTCAGAAATGACAACAAACTTTCCTTTATCTTTGTTTACTTGGAAACCTAAGCTTGTCATCACTCTGCACCAGGAGCCTTGATGCCTCTCCGTTTATTTCTCTAGTCTGCTTTCAGCCTAATCAGAGGAAATGAGAACTTCCTCCAGACACCCATGTGTCAATTAGAAAAACCACAACCATTCCACAACTACAACCACACTGTGGTACAAGGGGAAATGCATCTACCTACACATACAATTTCAGTATTGCACAGCAACTTTTTTTCAAGATCACAGGAATGCCATCTGCTAATTGTAGTTGCCATTTTATGGCCGATGGGTGTGGGCTGTTCCTTTAAATAAAATCAACTCATTTAATTTTTATTCTGATGCCTCAGCAGTATTAATGTCCCCATTATATTATTTTGTATCCATTAACTCATACAAGATCAGTCCAGCCAAGAAACAAATTAACTGGGTGGGGCTGATGTAATATTAAACAGTCATTAAGCAGCAGATGCTAGAAAATATTGGTGGAAAGAACTACTGTGTATGACATGGATCTTGTCCCACAGTTCCTAACTTAACTGTTGCCTTCATATGAAGGTAGCATTAGAACAGGGGGAAAAATCATTAGTCAAGTTATGTACATGAAATCAGTGCTGTTCCCTTCCCTTCTTCATGAAATCTCAGACCAATCTGGGACTACTGTTTTTTGCCCATGATTTAAGACCAATATCTCCATTTGTCTGCTGTGAGAACAAAGATGGTGAGCAAGACGAGAGTTATAAATCTTTCATATCTTACCCGGTACTATTTCTATTCTGATCATGGTCAGTGGGATCAAGTTCAATGGCATTGCTGTGGCTTTACCCAATGGTAACTGTCCAATGGTAGAATGGTTTCCTCCTTATCCTGTTCCAAAACTCTTCTTTTAATCTGCATTTACCCCTCTGGTCCTTTTAGTCCAGAGGTCTCCAACATTTCCAGGCTCGCGGACTGGAGGGAAGGAGAGCAGCTTCAAAATTGGTGCGCGTGTGCATGGGGCCATGCACACTGGTGTGGCATTAGCAGCTCTGTTCATGCATGCAGCATGCGCTGGTGCTGTGCACATGCATGAACAGCCGTGCACCCCTTGTGGCGGCTAGTGGCCCCATTCATGCATGCGCACATGGGCTGCAAAATCACCCAGGCTCGCGGCCCCATTCGCTCATGTGCAAATGGGTCGCGGACACCCGCCCCGCACTAATGTTCCTGTTTGCGACCGTGTGCATGCACAAACAGGGCCGCGGGTGCTAGCATGAGTGGGGGGAATGCAAGCTCATGCATGCGCGCACCGGCCAGCATTTCCGCAGGCCGCTGGCCAAGAGCCCACAGTCCGGTCCCGGGCCACAGCCCATAGGTTGGGGACCCCTGTTTTAGTCTATTCCCCACATGCCTACCATCAATTGTCCAGCTCATTGTAATGTCTGTAACCATCCACATTGCTTTTGTTCAGACACCTCAGCAGATTTGCCCATCAGTAACTGCTATGTTGAGCCTGAGCTTCTACTTGTATCATCAATAATTGCATCTAACCTTCTTGTTTTCCGTTCGCTCCTTTTTTAGTTACCTTGATTTTTTTACACGCAGCAGTGACTTTTACCTTCACATTATATATCCAAAATATTAAAACTTTAGTTTTGTGATTAACACTTCTGGTGACTGTCTGGTTTTTCTTCACTGGGTTTGAGACCCGAATACTATGGAACGGGGTAAGCTCCTGTTCCTTTCCGCAGCTTCTGCTCACCTAGCAGTTTGAAAGCATGCAAATGCGAGTAGATTAATAGCTACACTTCGGTGGGAAAATAACAGCATTCCATGCACCTTTGGCGTATAGCCATGCTGGCCACTTTGGACAACACTGACTCCCTCAACCAAGATGCAGAGATGAGCACCATACCCTAGTATTACCTTAGTATTAAACTACATTTGTTCTTTTGGTGATCCAAGATAGCTTCAGAAAGTCTATCCAGTGACACATTTAAAAGGCATCAGTTTTGCTTAATTCAGGTTTTCTGATGGTCCAACTTTCCCTGTCAGATAACTCGGAAAACCATGGCCTTGACAATATATATCTTTGTTGTCAATCATCTAAGATTTTTTGCAGCCAATTAATTTCTACTTAGCCTGAGTTCAGCCTGTTCTGAAGAAATCCCAAGATTCTCTGTAAGGTTCAACCTCAACTGAAAGGTAGAACCTCTAAGCATCATCTAGCCAGTAAAAACAGCTGAAAATCATATTTTTCATGATTCATTAGCATCTCCTCCCATTAGCACTTCCTTTGAGCTAAAAAGATCTCTGTTTGCATTTCTACAGGATGATGAGTCAATTCCCTTTGCCTTACTCTTGCTATGAAACAATAAACTGCCTCTTGAATGAGAGTTCAGACAGGGTCTCCTAAGAGCAGGATTCTTCTTGATTTCATTTCCTGATTAATGCTAGACAGATACACTTCCAGGAGAGTTTTCTGATATGTACATTCCAATGGCAGAAGGCAAGAAGACATCCTTTGTGATGGGCAGTCTCTTAAGTTTGATATATAAATAAAATAATAAATACATAAATCCTACTGCATGAGATTTCCATTTGGTATGTCCCAAATGTTTAAACATGAAAAACCATCCCTTGCCTCATTACCTTTTTTGGCAAGACTTTGCACAGAAGACTAGAAATCCCCATTATTTAAATTTTGCTACAAAATCCAGTTTTTAGCATCCTGGGATCTTTAGAATGTAAGCAGTGCCTTGCTGGATCAGAGCCCTGGCCCATCTAATCCAGCAGTTTTGTCTCACAGTGGTCAATTAATGAGGGGCCTTGGTACCCAAACTAGGTAACATCATCAGTGCTCATTATGATGTCACTTAGTTTGAGCACTGTAATGAAATGCCTACAAGAAACCAACCAAGCTCAGAGAGCACCAAGGAGCACCTCATTTCAACCCTGAGCTAAAATGTTCTCCTTTGTTGGTCAGTCAATGGTCCAAGGAAGCCCACCAGTATCCCAGCAAATGGCCCTTAGAGGTAGGCACACACTGCCAGTAAGGCTGATAATTGCTCACTTCATGATTGGTCCAGTCCTTTTTTTTTTTAAAGCCAACACCACATCTTGTGGTGGCACATTTCAAAGTTTAACTACACATTGTGCAAAAAAGAAAAAATAAATAAAACTCACACAACAATTATATCTCTACACTTTGGATAGCAAAAAAAGAGGGCACGGGCCATGCTTTGTGAAAAAAGAGGAAGCAGATTCCCCCCCCTCCATCTAAGCTGAGAACAACACGATACATGGAGCTTTCATTCCCTTCCTACGATCATCAGAAGCAGCTTCAGCACTGTTCATTCCTGGGACTTCCTGGGAATCAAATGGGACTTACTTTTGCACAGAGCCCTAAGATCAGATTCCATAGTTTCATAAATGCACAGAATCAGCACATTTGTGAACATATACTTTATTGGTACAATAGTCATACTTGGGTTGGAGGGTGGCTACTCTAGACACATAATTTGGGTTACTCCAGTGCAGAATTCTGAATATAATTAGTTCTGACAGATCTGGCTGTTACCTTCAGTGAAGAAAACAATCCAGGATGCAGAAGAATCCATATGAATTTCCATGGAAAGAATTCGCTAGTATTTACAATTCTGCATTAGGTCTTTTATAGACTCTGTTCATAGACTCTGATACTAACTGGCCAATTTATGAGATGAAGAGGAATGTCAGATAACAAATCAATTTACCCTTGGGTATCTTGGAAAAAGGGAAAATTGATAGTTGGTTGAGATTCAAATATTGCATGGGGAAGGTTGAGTGGGAAAAGCTCCTAGGAAGATAGGAAATTAAGGGACAATGAACCCAGAAAGAAAGAGACCAAAGGAAGGATGCAGTAAAACAACAGAGAAAAAAGTGAATCTAAATGAAAAATAGCAAATGAGGCTTAAGGTTTCCTACTTGTCAGAGGAGATGGGACGTGAAGTAAGGAAAGGTTAATCAGAGAGCATGCTCTTAAGGTCCTTAAGTATATTGGAGACCAAGAGATGGTTGTTGTTAGTCACCCAGAATCATATATGAGATAGATGGCCGTATGAGGGAGGCAGGGAAGGAAGGAAGGAAGGAAGGAAGGAAGGAAGGAAGGAAGGAAGGAAGGAAGGAAGGAAGGGGTTTTAGGGGATTGCCTGAAAACCCAAAAGTCCAGAGAGGGGATAAAAGCCATATTCAGGCATTTCCCAATATTTGGGAATGTATTAAATAGTTGTAAATTGTATTAAAAGCACAGGCTTGTTGGATTTATATTTTTCTTTCCTCCAAAAACTCAGAGTAGCACCCCTTCTTCCATTGTTGCTCTGTGAGGTAGGTTGAGCTGAAACAGAATGGCCAGAAGTCATCTGGTGAGTGTTTGAGGATGGACTTGAATTTGGGCTCTCCCCCATCCTTCTCTAATCCTTCAACTACTACAGCATGTGGCTCTCTTAAGCCAGTAGGGTGTTAGAGACAAGTCCCCCATTTAATAAAGCCAACTCCATGTATGCACAAAAACATCATTTATCACAATCACCCCACATTAACGGAACTGAGGAACCACGACATTATCTAACCTTTCAATATATTTTGACAGTTCCTTGAACAATTGCAGTTAGTAGGATAAATCATTGTCCAATTGCCTCTAATAATATCTGAACTAATTTCTTCAAAGGATGGAAGTCCCAGGGAAGAAAGTTTGGTGATTTTAGTCATCCAAGCAGCAATGAAAAGACTGAAGATTGAGGCATCTTTTATTTTATTTTTTAATCCATTTCTTGTGTTTAGAAAACTAAACTCAAAAACAAGAGTATTTCACAATAAAGAGACAACAGCTTATTTCTGCATAAAGAACCATGTCAGTCTATTTGCGTAAAAGTAACAATTAAAGAGGACATTTAAAGAAAAGGGGTATTATTTTTAACGAATTGTATATTTGAACATTACAAACGTCAGGATAATCAAAGAATTGCCAGTGGATCCCTTTGAAAAAACAATGGAATGCAAGAATTCTTTTGTGTTGCTTTCTGGACATTCTGTGCAAATGCTGGCTAATTATTATTATTATTATTATTCTTTCTTAATGAGTAGGGCCTGTTGCCAGTCTTAGATTTGCCTTCTTGCTCTTCTAGGGTATAAGCCTTAATTCAGCTTTTTGTCTGAGATTTTTGGCATTGTAGCATCTTCACAACTGTGTCCTCAGAACAGTGGCTCAGACAAATATCACACTGAGAACAATATGCTTGATACTGTCATGCCCTCTTGATGATTCATCCACTGTCATTTGGCTTTACCATTGTTTTAAAAACAACATTTTTGAGTGTTGTTAATATACTACTTATAAAAATAGTATACCAAAAGCAGGAAAGAACACAGAAAAAAGCAAAGAAAAAGAAGAAACGAAAAACTATGAAGGGGACAAGACAATTGGGTACATGTTAGTTTATTTTAAATTCAATTTATTTGCTCAAATTAAACTGAGATCATATGGAATCTTATTTTCATATCTTGCCTTACTTAAATAGAGTTAAAAGGCTGAGAGATGACAAATTTAATTTAGCCAACCACTGGTAATGACACAATTTCACAAGAATAGCTAATCACTTTTTTAACAACAGTTTAAGCACAATACTGGACAAGTAATCCTTGGTTAACAAAGGCAATTAGAACTAGAATTTCCATCACTGAACTATGTAGTTGTAAGGTGCAACATCACATATCTATGCTGCTTAGCAACAGAAATTCCATCATTTGCAGTTGTTAAGTGAATCCCACATCATCATTAAAGTGACCTCATATATACTGCTCAAAAATATAAAGGGAACGCAAACTCCTTCAGTTCCATGTTAAAATGTTCCCTTTATTTTTTTGAGCAGTATAGTTGTCATTTGCAACCTCCTGGAAACTTTCCCATTGACTTTGATTGTCAGGTGCTGGCAGTGAAAAGCATCAATCACATGACCACGGGGACATCGTGATAGCTAGAATTTCAAAGGCCAGTCATAACTATCATTCATTCAGAGTTGTCATAAGTTCAAACAGTCATTGAACGGGTGAACATTAAGCGACGACCACCCGTATATCCAAGGTTCTTAGGTTGACAAATTTCTGTTTGGAGAATATGATTTAACAAAAATACTAATAAGTTTAAAACTTACATTCCTCTCACAAATTTGGTTGATGATTATAATAGTAGCCAGTCAAACTGGAAGTACCAGTGGACATGACCAAAACACTATGGTGGCACAGTGGTTAGAATGCAGTACTGAAAGCTAATTGTGCTGGCTGCCGACTGCCAGCTCAAGGTTGACTCAGCCTTTCATCCTTCCAAGGTCAGTAAAATGAGGACACAGATTGTTGGGGACAATAGGCTGACTCTGTAAACCGCTTAGAGAGGGCTGTAGAGCACTGTTGAAGTGGTATATAAGTCTAAGTGCTAAATGCTATTGCTATATGAGGTGGGGTTCTTTCAAATGTGTTACATCCAACATACAATGGTAAATAGCCCACCTTTTTTAAACATTTACTATGCAGTCCAATAACCTGAAAAAAATTGCTAGACTAATCTGATTTTTAAGTCATAGGGGACATACTTGACATTGTGTCCAATGATCGCACTGATTTTATATTATAGGATATTCCAAAGCAGGCTATATAGTAAAATAAAACTAAACTGTAAAACTAAAAGAAAAAACAATCCAGAAAAAAGAGAAAAAATATAGGAGGATAATACTATATGATATCTAATTATTTGTTCCAAATTGTGTACAACATTCAAACTCAGTTCTTATTTTTAAATGGTTGAGAGTATTGAATTGTAAATTTTTCCTCTGTAAAAAGCTTTTCTGATACATTCAAAGCCACAGAGGTTGCTAAAGCATCCAGAGCAAACACAGAACATGTTTTTAAATGTTATCTACAGTTTAGTGTGGATAACGAACTCCATGAAATGGTCGCTTTATTCAAATTTGTGCTATTCAAAGTGAAATCTCTATGGGGAATAGAGTAATTGCTTCCATCTCGATGGGACTAGGCAATTACAATTTTGAAATGTAATTTTATATATTTATTAATGAAATATTGTGTGACAGTAAAAGAGAGTAAACACCTGTCCAAAGCACATCTACTATTTCCCATATTTTGCTGTAGTTCTTCAAAATGGATGTCTCCTTTTTTGAGCTTCCCTCAGATGGAATTTTCCTTTTCTCCATTTTGCACAAACGACGATTAGTGCACATGCTACCTTAGCACTCCCTGAATTTTGGATCACATTAAATGTGGCCTGGTATCAACTTATCAATTACACTAAATCAAATTTCAGACTACAAGTAGTCCTCAAATTATGACAATTGGGACCGAAACCTCCATTGCTAAGTGAGGTGGCTGTTAAGTGAGTCACGCTCATGTTTCTTACTACGGTTGTTGAGTGAATCACTGCAGTTGTTAAGTGAATCACATGATTGTTAAGCAAATC
>NW_015388968.1:14288-17134 GCF_001527695.2 Protobothrops mucrosquamatus
GTGATCAAAATTCAGACGCTTGGCAACTGACTCATATTTACGACAATTACAGTATCCTGGGGTGATGTGATCACCTTTTGTAACCTTTTGTCAAGGAAAGTCAACGGGGAAGGCAGATTCACTTAACAAATGCGTTATTAACTTAATAACTGCAGTGATTCACTTAACAACTGTGGCAAGAAAGGTCATAAAATAGGGCAAAATTCACTTAGCAAATGTCTCACTTAGCAACAGGAATTTTGGGCTCAATTGTGGTCGAAAGTCGAGAACTACCTGTATTATTGTCAGGCTTCAGAAACCAAGAAAGACACATTGTGATTCTTCCAAGGAGATTTTTTTTTATTGTTCCTCACCCATAGGCAGAATCTTGCCATACTAATATGCAAAGTACTATCCCTATAAAGCATATATTCTGGCAACTATAAGGGAGGAGCCATCGTCATCCTCTTTCTCTCACACAAAGTATCTGAACTGAATTGTCTCTTGTTCCTCTGGAATGTTCTCCCTCCTTGCTGGGAAACCAGACTACATTCCATCACAATTGTCCTCCTTCTATTTTTTACTCTGTTGGTATCATATAAATATACACTAGACCCACCTTAGGTATGAAATATTAATGTGAACATCCTGAGGTCAAATTGCTTACAAGAGTCAAAGCCATCATGATATCCGGGAACATTTTTTTTGAGAGTTATACTCAACCAGGAAGTTATGCCAGAGATGAAGAGCTCACCAAAGCCAAGATGCCAATGACTTCACAAGTAGTTCCAACCTTCTCTAGATCATATCCTCCACAGCCATGTCATTTCCCACAGATAATTCATTCAGACAGTGTCCATAGAATATCATAATCAAGTGGAACACCAATGGCTGTGATTGTGAGATTCTTCTGGCTCAAGCATTATGTAGAAATAGATTTATGCTTATGTTACAAATGCTCAGAAATAGATTCATCTTCTTTGGATTCCCCACATCATCCCCACAAATCCATAACTAGACTGGTTATAATCTTGATGACAACCAAATCAAACAAAAATGCAGACTGGGGGAAAAAGGGGGTCACAAATAACAATGGTAATAATTAGAATTTAAACTCAGAAGGAAGAATTCTGGAAAGAATCTATCACAATGAAGAAAGTATTTTACTATCAGTGTAAAAAAACCCACACAATTATGTAACATACAGTAACAAAATCTGGAAAATGAAAGGGAGCACAAGAAATTTGAGGGGAGAGCCCACTATTTTCTTGCATATTATGAACTATACATTCAGTTTTATTTCCTGTGAGTTATCCAGCTTGCTGGAAATGAATAAATGAATACAACTGAATATCTAACAGATCATGGCAACTTTTTTGCAGCTTAATCAGAGTTTTATAGATGACTTGTGGTGCAAACATTCCCATATCTATTTCTTTTGAATTCTTAAGCAAAATGTTCCTCATCCTTTTTTAAAAAAAAAATCTCCCCCAAAATAAAGTTCAAAAAAATCTAATATGCCTTTTAAATTATTCCAGTATTTTCAAACCAGGATTTTGCATTTAAACACCGCCTCCATACCTCAGCATCAAGAGCTTATCCAAATAAGAATTTGAAAAAAAACCAGTCCCCACCCCACCCCCATTGTAGACCATACTGCTTCTTTTCATTATAAGACAAAGAGATGTAAAGAAGCTGGTCTTTGTTTCAGCTAAACTGAGAACCACATTCTTTTTATTTTCTAGGAAGAGATAATGTATATCGCATGTCCCAAAGCATTAGAGGGAAATATCAAAGGAATGGAAAGCAGGATGCTGTCCAAGATTTAGTTTTTGTGATTTAAAGTAGGACCTGGGGGATCTCTGCACTTTGGGTGAGGACAGATATAAACCTTGTGTAATCCTTCTCCATCCAAGAGGCATTAAGACCGATGTAATTACATACAGTTGCACTGAAAGGAAAACAAAAGTTTTGAGTATGCTTCTCATATAGACAAAGAATCCTGAGCGTGATCCTTTTTATGCATGATAGTTTTCTAAAACGCAATTGTTGCTCAGTAGGCATGTGATAATACAGGTAGTCCTCAACGTATGACCACAATTGGGATAAGAATTTCAGTTGGTAAACAAGACTATTGTTAAGTGTGTCATGCCTGATTTTATAACCTTTCTTGATTTGGTTGTTAAGTGACTCACTGCAGTTGTTAAGCAAATTTGTCTTCTCCCATTGACTTTGTTTGTCAGAAGCCAATTGAAAAGATCAAAAATAGCAATTAGGATACTGCAACTGTTGTAAATACATATTTATTTATTTATTTATTTATTTATTTATTAATTACATTTATATCCCGCCCTTCTCCTTGCGGACTCAGGGCGGCTAACAATTGGATAAAAAACAAACATATAAAACACCTATTAAAATTGATTAAAAAGAAATATTTAAATTCATCAGATTAAAAGTAATTAAAACCCCTTTAAAATCCCTTAGGCCAGTCCCGCAAGCTGGAATAACCACGTCTTGAGGGCGCGGCGGAAGGAAGGGAGATCAGGGATCACCCTGATCTCTGGGGGCAGTTCGTTCCAGAGGGTGGGAGCTCCCACAGAGAAGGCCCTCCCCCTTGGGGTCACCAGCCGGCACTGTCTGGCTGACGGTACCCTGAGGAGACCCACTCTGTGGGAGCGTACCGGTCGGTGGGGGGGTAATCTGTGGCAGGAGGCAGTCTCGAAGATAGCCAGGTCCGATGCCATGGAGCGCTTTAAAGATAATAGTCAGCACCTTGAAGCGCACCCGGAAGGCCACCGGCAGCCAATGCAGCTCGCGCAAAAGCGGCGTAACGTGGGAGCGACGAGTCCCTCCCAACACCGCCC
>NW_015388968.1:17913-73682 GCF_001527695.2 Protobothrops mucrosquamatus
CCGCATCACGGTGCCCCCCACTCCCAACCCACCCAACCGCCGCAGCATGATACCGTGGTCCACAGTATCAAAAGCCGCCGAGAGGTCCAAAAGAACTAGGACAGAGGAATAACCCCTGTCCCGGGCCCTCCAGAGATCATTAACCAACGTGACCAATGCCGTTTCCGTGCTGTAACCCGGCCTGAAGCCCGACTGGAGATATTAGGTGCCAACTCTTGAATTTTAATCACGTGACCATGGGTGCTGGTTGCAAGTGCAAAGACTGGTTGTAAGTCACTTTTTTCAGCACTATTGTAACTTTTAATGGTCACTAAACAAATGATTGTAAGTCAAGGACCAACTGTAAGGGGTAATATCCCCTGAATTTATAATCTCAATGCAAAATCTAGGTGCTAGAGAAACACATAAATGTTTCCAACTATCTTCTACAACTTTTAGTTGCTGAATCCAGCTACTGGCTTGTTTGTTTGGAATTCATTATTCTGTCTATAAATATGCACAAGTCTGAACCATAATGCTTTCACTCCAGCACTTTGAAGAAGTGTCTTTAAGGAATTAAAGTACCGTACACAGAATCAACCTACAACCTACACATTTTCATAATTTTGTATTTGTTTCATGGGGTCTATAGGAAAGTCCTCATCTTAATCTTTCTTGTTTTTAAAAGCAATATATATCTCCCCCAAACCAATTAAACAGATAATACTTCAGGATGGAAAACAAATATTGGAAGCATATGTGAGACCTTTTAAGAAGGCAGCCAGTAAAAGAATGCTCCCCCTCCCAAATTTTTTCAGAAAAATAAGATAAAGAGGATAAGATGGGTCACGTGTTCCTATTGTGGAGTCAATTTTCAAACTTTAGGGCCCCAAAATGCAGATTGTCTAAATGAGTTATCATTGGATGGTATGATTCTTCTCAAGAAAAGAAAAAACTAGCTATGGCCTCTAGCTGGTACTATGACTTTGGACTGGATTTTGTTTTTTGCTTGTCACTTCTAGTTTTATGAAGTGAACATCTACTATATCCACAGAATTTGGGTGGATATACTTTATGAACGTCTACTATATGCACAGAATTTGGGTATTATGAATTGCAGACTTTGAGGATCCTAAATTAGAAGATTTAAATAATCAGCACTGATGACGTTACCTATTTGGGCGATGAAACTTCTGAAAGAAAACAACCAAGCTCAGAGGATCCCACAGTTCAACCCCAAGCTACAAATACTCTCTTAAAATCTAGATTGGAATATTGTTCCTCTATGGCTCCTAAGTTGACTCAAGACCCCAGATGAAAGCAAAGTATGGAAATAGACTTTGAAAACAGAGATTATTCATATGGCATCATACTCTCACATTAAACTCAACTTACAACAGTTTGTTTACTGACCGTTTGGTGATTGTTCAAAGTTACAATGGCACTGAAAAAAGCAATTTATGGCCATTTTTACATTTACGACCATTGCAGCATTCCCTTGGTCATGTGATAAAAATAATTTCAATTATTAAGTTAGCAACTGGTTCATATTTATGACAGTTGCATGTCCTGGAGTAATATGGTCACCTTTTGTGACTTTCTGGCAAGCAAAGTCAATGGGGAAGCCAGATTCACTTAACAATCATGCTACTAACTTAACAGTTGCAGTGATTCACTTAACAACTGTAGCAAGAAAGGTCGTAAAATGGAGAAAAACTCACTTGACAAATATCTTGTTTAGCAACATACATTTTGGGCTCAATTGTGGTCGTAATTCGAGGATTATCTGTATTTAATTACATGTATATCAGGCCTACTACAAATCTGACAGAGGTAGATCTTCCAAAATATTGTGATCCCAGCAAAACAGAGGAAACCAGGGATATGATATATATAAAAAAACATCCAGTGGATTTAGATAAGCATTTCTATGCAGATATGCATATGTTTCATGTGATCCCACTTCTCCTGTGGGATCTGGAAATCTCATTTTTTCTTGTTGGCTGTGGGCAATCTTCATTGGGTTTGAGCTAACCTACAAGCTCCAAAAACAAGTAGAAAATGGCAAAGATATAAAAAGTGTGATAAGCCCTGTTATAATTATTTTCCTCCAATGTTTCGAAGTTGGCAACCTGAAGGAAATGTTAAATGTCATCCTGAATATTTAAAATATTTGGCAACGGTCAGGAAATAACAGTTATAAATAGTTCGGTAGGACATTCATGTGTTTTGGCTGCCCACTTAACTGGCAAGCATTCACCTTCTTGATAAGCTCCAAGACAGAAAACAGCATTGTGTTGACAGGTTTTTATTTTACCCCTGTTGCAATCATAGATGGGGTAAGTTTGAGATGAAAAGGGGTGAGACATGGAGTGGCTTTGGCCTTGTGGCAGAGATACTCTTCCAGCTGCCTTTGTGGCAAATGGAAATTAGTCAAAAATGATTCTCTAGGTCTAGGACATACAGATTCTCCAGGACATCATATAGGGATTGGACTAGAATAGATGACCTCCAAGGCATCTTCCAACCACATGATTCTATGATTCATGTACTGAAGGCAGCCTGGGATGTTTCCTTTGAGGTAATGGCTGCCTGGGACAGTTGTTTTGTCTGAACACAGCTAATAAATCAGATTATGCAAGCCACATTACAGGTGTGTTTATTCAACATATGTAGCATTGCAAAGGTTTATCTAAAGTTTTAGGCTTATTATGTGCTTCAAACTCAAATTAGCCACCATCCTGAATCTCTTTAATCCTGATGCTGTGCCCAAAATTTCCTAAAAAGAGGCAAGAAGGCAGCTGTTTTAAATTTGCAGGACATGCTCTGCCTAAAAGCTTCTGAAAAATACAAAGTGCCCGTGGGGAGGGAAGAAATGGCACTTGCTAAACTCATACCCTCTGAAGTTCATCCTTTAGTTGAGATTCATTATAACATTTTCATCATCTAAACCAGGGGTGGGGAACTATGGCCCCTTTATGACCTGGGGATTTCAACTCCCAGAATTCCTGAGCCAGCAATGTTGGCTCAGGAATTCTGGGAGTTGAAGTCCACAGGTCATAGAGGGGCCATAGTTCCCCACCCCTGATCTAATCCCATGAAAAAGCATTTATTCTATGATTTCAACAACTTCCACCTTCCTTCAATCTATTAAAAGATAGATGGACCATAGAATAGGTTGCCAGTTGCAACCAACCGCTCAAACTACTTAAGCACATTGTTAATAAACTATAATCCATATTGGACAATAACCCTTCATCCTCTCAGGCGTTGGATGACTGGACCAAGCATGCATATACACAACCACTCAACTTGAAGCAAATGCTCATAAACCAAAAGAGCAGGACTACATAAGAACCAGACCCTGAAACAAACCCAGAGCTCTACTTTGTACCAACAGATGTCAACAAGCACACACACGTGATTAGAGGTGCCATCACATGCTATTTCTCCAACGTGATACACAGGTGGTCCTTGACCTATGACCGTAGTGGAGCTGCCCATCAAGGTTGTATGTCATGATGATCGTGAAGTGGATCGCCCATATGACCAACCTGATTTTACGTCCATTTTTGTGACAATCATTAAACAAACATTGTGGTTGTCAAATGAAGCAATGATTCACTATGGTTTTGCTGAAAACCAGACGTAAATGTCAGTTTTTGGCCCAACCATCATAAAACATGGTCTTGTGACTGCAGGATGCTGCAAATGGTCATAAATGCTAATAAATTTTACAAATAAACAAAAATAAAAATGTGGGCTGGTTGCTGAGCACCCAAAGTGTGGTCATGTGGCCATGCCCCTATCAGCTGTGTAACTTCAGAACCAGGTTGTAAGCACTTCTGGGCAAGTCCGCAGTAACCTCTGACACTGGAAGACCAGTTGTCGGCCGTGACCAGGGGGGCGTTTTATCAGGTACGCCTGATTCACCAGTTGCGGCCTTTTCTGGACCGGGACGCCTTGCGCACAGTCACCCATGCTCTCGTCACCTCCCGCCTGGACTACTGTAATGCTCTCTACATGGGGCTTCCCTTGAGGAGCACTCGGAGGCTCCAGCTAGTCCNGCCTAGGGGGAGATTTTTAGTGGGGTTTTAAAAATAATTTTAAATTGACACAGGCCACATCAAATATTTTATTTTAATTATGTTTTAAAGTGGGTATCTCTATCTCTGTATTGTTTTTATCAGGCTGTCAGCCGCCCTGAGTCCGTAAGGAGAAGGGCGGGATAAAAATCCAAACAAATAAATAAATAAATAAATAAATAAACTGGTCACAAAGTGACTAATCATAAATTGAGGACTACCTGTATTCTGTCATCTTCCAGCAATGCCATTCAGGATTCAGTACAGGAGAAATTTTGCACACACACAAAAATTATTTACTCTAGAACTCAAATTAAAGACAAAGTAGTATTAGACCATTTCAGCTTCCAGGACATTCTAAGGCAGAGTTCAAAGTGATTGTTTTGGAAAAATAGGACTTCAAAAGCATCATCAAGAAGAAATTGCTGAATCCACCCACATGATAAGGCTTCAGGCAATGTCAGAAGAAGTCAACAAACACAATAGGTTTTTAATACACTATAATTGCTGACTGATGAGATACTTATAATCTATCTCATTGCATCTGCATAGCCAATCAGTCTTCTCCTCCTCATTCTCCATCCACCACTTGTTCATCCTATCTGAAGTCCTCCATCAGTCTAGCGACCCAGTGTTTCTCAACCTTGACAACTTTAAGAGATGTGTGGACTTCAACTCCCAGAATTCCCGAGCCAGCATTTAAGGCAGCCTTGAGGCAGCAATTCTAAAAGTTGAAGTCCACACATCCTGGTCTAACCATTCTATGCATCTGATAAAGAGCTGCAATTCACAAAAGCTGATACTTTTTAATAAAAATGGTTAGACAGAAAAAGTGCTCCCAGTGTCTTGTGATTTGTTTATTACCTCCCTCCCACACATCTGGAGAAAACGAGAGCAAAATGCTGACTGAAGGGAAGTAGAAAACCTAAGCATATTTACCACTGAATGCAATGGGACCCAACAGTAAATTTCCTTGTTGCAAATCAGTGTCACTTGGAATAAACAGTTCAATACCCTTAAGATTTTTCCCCAGGTTTCACCCTAGTAAGGCAGGCTGAACAGAATAACAGCTTATGCATATACTGTAGGTAGTCCTCAACTTACAACAGTTCATTTAGTGACTGTTCAAAATTACAATGGCACTGAAAAAAGTGACTTATGACCATTTTTCACACTTATGACTGTTTGAGCATCCCCGTGATAATGTAATCAGAATTCAGATGCTTGGCAACTGACTCATATTTATGACGGTTGCAGTGCCTTGAGGTGATGCAATCACCTGCAATCTTCTGACAAGCAGGAAACCAGATTCACTTATCAACCGTGTTACTATAACTTAACAACTACAGTGATTCCCTTAACAACGGTGGCAAGAAAGGTCATAAAATGGGGCAAAATTCACTTAACAAATGTTTCACTTAGCAACAGAAATGTTGGGCTCAATTGTGGTCGTAAGTTGAGGACTACCTGTACTCACCTGGAATTAATTGACATGAACTCAGTGGGCCTTACTACTTAATACAGGTACCTGTAGCTTTATGTTTGCTGAGTCCAGATACAATATTTGGTCTTTCTCTGTGTGTGCACAGCTTAATTTGTAAATTGGCAAAGAGGAGAATGTTTTGTTTACAGATGGGAGACCAATTAAGCTTGCAAATGAAATGACTTATTTTACAGGTAATTAACTTTAATCAGTTTTCATTATTTCAGTTAATATTAATGTACTTTTTGTCCTTCTCTCTCTCTCTCTCTTTTAGAATATGGCCTCAGGCCTGGTAAATATTCATATATATGTATATAAATATGTTCTAGGGCTGTGAAGCAGATGTTCCAGAATGTGCGGGAACATGAATGAAGCATCTCTTTTGTAAACAATAAAAGAGCTACTTGTTTTCCCAGGAACAGCTTCCAAAGCAGCCAATACTTACAGAAGACATGGCTGCTTTAATTATTTGAGGAGAGGTGTTTTGTTCATGCTGCAACATATCACACAGCACCTTTCTGGGAAGTTTTGTACCATCCCAAATATGTATGTTGTATGCACCCAATTGAGGCGAACACAGACACTTTTTTGAGAGCGCGGCAATCTCTATGAGTTGATGGTGATAGGTTGTTTGAATATAATATTTAGCAGAAAAATATTATAAATATATTTCAGAAGGCTGTCTTAAATTCAGACCTACCATTCCTTTCAATTAATATGACAATTGCATCAATGCCATTATACGTATTTTGTTCTGTAAATACCAGCTATAGCAAGGAGCATAATTGTACACCCCCAGCCCTGATACTTCAACCACTTTATCCCCATTTATGGTTTACAGTGAAGGAAAGTGGATGGTCAAATTTTATGGAGCCAGTTTCCATTGGAGAAGAAGATATGTGTTTTCAACGTGATTCATTTACAAAGGTCTGGCACAGGCATGGCAGATGATCAAAAACAGGCATGAAAGTGGGTCACGTATCACCCCAGGGCTACAAAGCGCCCCCCCTCCGATTGACTGCATGTCACTTTATGGAAGCAAATGCACCACTACATAGCAATGTAAGTTTTAACACATTAAGATGAAGGCAACTGAATCAGCCCTTGGAAACAACCATCTCACCATTCC
Organism: Protobothrops mucrosquamatus; assembly: GCF_001527695.2. Lineage (NCBI taxonomy): Eukaryota > Metazoa > Chordata > Lepidosauria > Squamata > Viperidae > Protobothrops > Protobothrops mucrosquamatus. The sequence goes on from NW_015388968.1 coordinate 24,590, forward strand.
CTTCTGGGTCTTGTAATTCCAGGCTGTAAGCAAAACTAGGACATTTATTATCTTCCTAGGGAGCAATCACATATGGCAGGCAGCTCACTTGCATTTTATTTGGTAAATGCACATTGTGCGTGCCTGTTCTAATAGGTTGTTTTTTTAAATATTTTTATTAGTCTTAAAGACACGACTTCCCTCTCTGTTACAGTGAAAAGAAACAATCTTATGCATGCAGTAGTATAGCTATTATCTCTCCAATTCTTCAAGATCTCTTTTAATCAAAAACACCCTTCCTTTGTACTCCAGGAGACCTTCCATAAAACAGGGATTAGACAAGGAATTCACAATATGACAACTGATGGTATAAGACAATCCCTAATAAAGCAGGAAGCAAGCCTTTAAAATCCAAATGCCGTACACAGTCCTTTTGCCTTCATGCCCTCAAGGCTGTAAATCTAATGGGATAGAAATCCATTTTAATGACAAATTAAATGAACCAGACTAAATTATGCCGATAGTTTGCTTTGCTGGCCTGACCATAACTGGGGGTTTACAGCAGAAAAAAACCCTGAACAAAAGCTTCTCTTTCCAATCCAGATTGAGTAAATTCATTTGAGTCATTTAATATATTCATTTGATGGGACGTGGGAAAAAGGAGAAATAATGGGGTTTTGCAGCATTTGAAATAATTGTCTTGTCCTCATTGTCATCCTGTGGTGTCTATTTTCTCCTCCCTTTCCTTCATCTTACATATTTTTTGGTAAAGGGGGAATCAGACTGGAGCAGCAAAAAAGCAGAACAGCTACTAGATGGTATCAACCAGAGGCAGAAAATTAAGGCACCAGGCTAGAAATCAGGAGATGGTGAGTTCTAGTCCCATCTTAGGGATGAAAGCAGCTGGGTGGCTTTGAGCCAGTCACTCTCTTTCTCACCCCAACCCACTTCCTAGGGTTGTTGAAGAGAAAATAAGAGGAAGAAGGGGTATTAGGTAGGTTCACCGCCTTGAATTTTTAACAAAAATAATAAAAGCTGGAAATAAATAAATTTTAAAACATAAAAAATAACCCTCTTATGCACTTTCAGCTTCTGTCTGCCTTTCTCTTCATTTTCCACCTTTCTTTTCCTTTGTTCCTTTTTTTGAGGAGAGGAACATGCTGTTTTTCTCCGGTGAGCCCCAAAACATTACTCAATTAACTATGGTGATTAGCTAGTTAATGATGAATTTAATCCATGTCCCTTTGTCTTCCTTTGGCAAGTCCATTAATATCAGCCTCAGTCTTTGCTGGCTTTCCTTTTGAGCCTCAAAATGCTAATCTTCAGTATAATTAAGTAATGGTTTTTCCAAGGGCTAAATTAAGCAAGCTAAAAGTGATATGTGTATTTGGGTCCATGGCGGTGGTGGCCAGGTCAGTTCTGCTGTTGAAAAGACCCTCAAACAGTTACGGCTATTGAGCCAGGTTTCGCCTAATCTGTATCCGAACATTTGGTTTTTCTTGCCTAAGTGTCAAACCTTACTTTTCTCTGCATTGGATTTCATTTTGTTAGATAGAGCCCAGTGTTCAAGTCTGTCAAGATTCATCTGGATTTTGAATCTGTCTTCTGGGGTGTTGGCCATTTCTCTCAGTTTAGTGTTGTCTGTAAATTTGATGAGTTCCCCTTCTATTCCATCTAAATTGTTATGAAGATGTTGAAGAGTATTGGGCCTAAAACGGAACCTTGGGGGATCCCACTGCTTCCTTCCTTCCATGTAAATGTAGTTCCATTGAGGACCACACGCTGAGTGCAGTTGGTCAGCCAGTTACAAATCCATCTGGTGGTCATGCTGTCTATCCCACATTTTTTTTTTTAGCTCACCAGGAAGTCGGCTGCTGGGTCCATGCATCACAGTGTGTGAAGCTATTTATTTATAAATTTATAAATCACGACTTAGGACTTAGCAGGTTGTTTTGAACCCAATTACAGCTTGTTCTATAAAGCATAATTAAATACATCATGATTGTTTGAACTGTCTTTTTTTACAAGTTAGATTAAGCTATGACTTGCTTCAGTAAGCTTTGTTGAACAAACCATTATGGTCTGGCTCAGATATAAGCCTATCATGTCTTGGTTTTGGTTAAGGGCATTAGAAAAGCTCAGCTGTTTGTGAAAAATCCTTCTGAGTAAGCTTGCCTGGAATAGAGGTACAAGTGAGGAAATCTTTAAGACTACTAAGTAAGTCAAATCTGAATACATTTTTAATTAAGGCTGAGCATCTTACCTGGAAAAACTTTCTTGTGCAATATCCAAAAGGCTATGTTACATAAAATAAGATCAAAGGGAAATATAACTAGCTTGGCATTTAATTTTGTATCCTGAATTTCTTATATAACTAGCACACAAGGCTTTTGCAGAGTTACAGTCTGGAGTGTTCATTTATTTAGGCCAAATATATTCTTTTTCTTATGTGCTGGGATTAATATTCAAAATACTACTTAAAAAAAAACTCTTAACCAAACAAACATGCAGAATTTTGAATTGTAAAATGTAAAATGTGCAGCATGGATTTATTAAAATAGGTTTGTAGGACATTGTTATGTCATTTCTAATTCTGTTGTAACCCTTGTACTAACTTTGTAAGGTTTTTTTTTAGAAAAATAATATATACAAAACAGTACCATTAAATCTTTAGCCAACCTTCTTTCAGGATTCTGGAGAATCAATTGAGGGGGAGAAAGATTCGTCCTCTTTCCTTGTGGAGTTAATAAACCACCAGTCAAGAAATTCCTGTCCCATCTGCATCCTTCATAAATAATAAATCTACAAGGATTATATTACATTTATGTACTTACCCTTTGAGTACCGAGGCTGATAAATAGAACTGATGACAAATTCAGCTGTTATTGTCATTATTGCTTTCTGACACACATACAGATACATGGTTTTAAATGCCCCTTTCTCCCTCTCTGTGTATTAGATAAATCCAGATCCAGGGACTATATATAACACAAAGGGGAAAAGTTTGTGGGGGAGGGGGTAAAAGAGGGAAAAGTTTAAAACATGACAAAATAAGTAAGAAAGAGCAAGTGCCTACTGTTTTCAGTACAGATACAAATATATAATATAGCAACCTCTTGCTCTAGACTTAAGGACACAGTTCTAAAGTACATCATTCCTACAACATGCAACTTATATTTCTGTCAAATTCAACTCTCACTTCCATATAACAAAGTGGGCAGAAACACATTCACGTAACATTTTTCATATACAGTTTTGTCCACTATCCTTCCACCAGCATTTGTGCTTCTTAAAATCTCATCTATCCATTTTAATGAAAAGAAGGATAAGGGGTGACATAGCAATGCTCCAATATCTCAGGGGTTGCCACAAAGAAGAGGGGGGGGGGTCAAGCTATTCTCCAAAGCACCTGAAGGCAGGACAAGAAGCAACGGATGGAAACTAATCAAGGAGAAAAGCAACCTAGAACTAAGGAGAAATTTCCTGACAGTTATGAACAATTAATCAGTGGAACAACCTGCCTCCAGAAGTTGTGTATGCTCCAACACTGGAAGTTTTTAAGATGAGATTGGATAACCATTTGTCTGAAATGATATAAGGTTTCCTGCCTGAGTAGGGGGTTGAACTAGAAGACCTCCAAGGTCCCTTCCAACTCTCTTATTCTGTTATTTGCCCTTCTTAAGTCAACATTTACCATGGCTCATAAATGCATCTGCCTGCTTTAACTTTTCACCATTCTACTGATCACTCCATTCTCTCTGTTAGATAAAATTATCTGGGTTTTGATATATTAATTAAAAGTCCAAGAGCACAGTGAAAAAAATGGTCTAAAATTAACTATAAAGATGAACCAACTAATGACAACAGACAATATAATCAGTTTTAGAATTGACAATTAAGATGTCAAAGTGATGGATAGCTTCTGCCTTATAAATCAATCACCAATAGTAAAGGAACATGAGTCAAGAAATACTCTGCAGATGGCACTTGGTAGAGCAGCCATGAAGGTCTTGGAGAAGATATTCAAATGTGATCTGTCTATGCCTACAAAGATCAGAATCTTGCAAGCCATGGATTGAGGAGTCCTTGATGTTCTCTGAGCTTAGTAGTTTTCTTACAGACATTTCATTACCCAAACTAGGCAACATCAACATTGTTCAGGTAATAAAACATCTGCGAGAAAACAACGAAGTTCAGAGAGCACCAAGGATCTTTCATTTCAAACCTGAGCTACAAATATTCTCTATTGGTAAGCCATGGTGACACTCTATGGAAATGAAAGCTGGAATTTAAAAAAGCAGGAGAGGAAATGTATTGAAGCCTTTGATCTTTGGTGTTGGAAAAGACTCCTGAGAATACCAAGGACATCCAAGAAAACAAACCAATGGATCAGGAAACAAAACCCAGAATTCTCACTCGAGGAACAAATGACTACGCTCAAATGAAACTACTTTGGACACATTATGTAAAGATCCAGCTCTCTGGAAAAGGTTCTGATGCTGAGAAAAATGGAAGGAAGGAAAAATAAAGGATGTCCAGGAGCAGAGTAGATGGACTCAGTTACAGGGTGATGACTACACCATTAGAAGAACTGAAAGAACAGGTTAGAAAAGATCTCATGAAGAAAAATCTATCTATGTAGTCACTAGGAATTGCAAATGACTTGATGGTACATAATCAATCAATTTATTTTGAGATTCATGTTTTTCATGGCATACCATTCCCCAGCTAACAACACAGTATCATCTAAGTACAAAAATACATGCACATTCATATTCCCAAACAACACACCTCTAATGTCACCACAAACATTCCTTATCCATAAACTCATAAAGCATCCTTGTATTACTTCCTGCTCAATGCTGAACCATTCACTAAGCATTCAGTTTACCCTCATCCATTCCTTACTTCCATCATTACTTTAAACATTCAGTATCCATATTTAATTTAATGCTCATGTAAAACATCTCATAATTTAAGGAATGACAAGTAAGAGACATAAAGCAAGGTTTGAATTGGGACATTCCTTTCCAGTTTACCCCATGAGTCTCCTCTGCATTTATGACTGCCAATAAAGCTATCATGCAGAAACACTGGCTCAGCTGTGTCCTACTTTTATTCCTCTGGAACTATTTCTCAACCTTGGCAACTTTAAGATATATGGCAATGCTTTAAAGCTGCACTGTTTTGCTAAATCAAGGGTCCCCAACCCCTGAGCCATGGCCCACTACCGGGCTATGGTCTGTTTGGAACTGGGCCACAGAAATGCCAGGTGAATGCACACATGTGCGCAGCTCCATTTGTGCAAGCAACAGGTGTCTGTGCCCACTGCTCATGCAAATGGAGCTGCATGCTCTCGTGCACTCCCCTGCTGCTCATGCATAACCATTCCCTCTCCCTCTCCCCTCGCTGGTCCGAAAAGCTGGAAAGGTTGGGAGATTGCTGTGCTAAATGGTTTATAATAGAATGAAAGAAATTCCAGATATTCTACTTTCCCTCCAATCTTTTTTTTAACTAAGTATTAATAAACCTTATATTCCCACAATGCATACTGAACTAGCATTGTATGTAGTAATTGCTGCAAGGGTATTATACACTTTCTACTGGAAACTATGTACAGTTCCTTCTGCAAAAGAATGGCTAATTAAGTTGCAGAGATGCACCTTGATATCCCAAACAACTTTGTATTTCGAAAGTAAATATAACACAAAAATCAACTTGATTTTTAATTATTCGTAAGCTGCCCAATGTTGATTAGAAGATGGGCAGCTATATAAAATCAATCAATAAAAAGGATCATACCATATTCAGAATTTGGATTTGTCTCAACACAAAGTCTTAATATTCCAACTTTCAACGTTCTATTAAATAAGGATCAATCTTCAGTTGCTTAGATCAGTGGCTCTTAAACTGAGATAATTATTCCTAATGTTGGGAATAGTTCTGGGGTTAACGAGCAATGTATAATTGCTCATTGTGGGATAAGGATTAGGTCTGGAACTGCTATAGCTGAGATAGTTCTGGAAAACAACAGAGTCTGATTTATTGGGTGGTGGCGGTCTTGACATTACCAAGAAAAGGGCCAAACAGCTTAAGAACCACTGTCCCAAATAAAAATTAGTGCACTTCTTAATTTCATTTTCTAACTTATACTGTGCTGATTATTGCTGTTGATGTCTTTTTTGGCCTTTTTTCTGGTGTTTGTGGTTTTCTTCTTTCTAAAAATGCTTAATAAATATCAGTTTAAAAACAAAAAAAGAATAAAAGATCAAAGAACATGCTAAGTGACATGTCATAATGGTTAGATTTACATACCACATCAAGCCAGAGTGTTTGGGGAATGATTCTGGAAGAGAAAAGAATGACTAGATTTGGAACTTGTCAGACCATGTCAGAAAAAGTTTGGAGGGCGTCAGTGCTAAATCGAATTCACAAAAAATGAGTTCAAAAAGTATGGTTTTCTTAGGACATTTAAAACACCTTTATCCCATCTTTCTATTTAAAAGGCACTCAAAGTAGTCAACAACATAATATGCAATTAACATTTCCAATCCCAATTTTAAAAACCTATATATATTTAAAGTGTCAAACAATCAGAAGGGTTAAAAGCAGTTGGAGAAGCTACTAAATAAAGCTACCTGTGCTGAGGAAACGTAAAAGAATTTGAACTAAACAAACTTCAAACTAACCAACCAAGGCTTTCCATCAGATGGTGACCAACTGTTAAAAAGACTTGGTCTCTTGTATATAATGCTTGCAGCATACTCATCTATTAAACTATGTTTTAAATCTGTGTTACTCTTTAGCCTCATCGCCATCTTTCTGGTGGTTTGGGGCTGGTGGTACCCACAAAAACAGTCATTTTGAAGTGACATCTATCATCTTCTCTCAGAATTTTAAATGTACCCATGAGCTGGAAAAAGGCTGGGAATAAGGGAGTGTATTAGCTAGCATTTGCATCTCAGCATCTTTTGCTAATTGTTGATATGTCAAGTCATGATTGAGTGATTGGTTATGAGTCCTCACATCCATGTGAACTCTTAATAACCACATAGATAGATTTTTTTCCATGACAACCTGACTTGTTTTTTCAGGTCTTCTAACAGCGCTTTCTTCTAATGATGCTCTCGCTATAGAACTTAGTATGTCCATCTTGTTGTTGATTATCCTTTTCTTCTCTTCTCTTTCCTATCATTTTTCCCAGCATTAGAGCCTTTTTGGAGAATGTTTGTCCAAGATATGATAATTTGAATCTGGACATTTGTGCCTCAAGTGAAAACTCTGGGTTAATTTGTTCAATGATCCATTTGTTTCTTTTCTTGGCTGGGCATGGTATTCTCAGGAATTTTCTTCAACATCAAGTTCAAAAGTATCAATGCTCTGCCTATCTTGCTTCTTCAAAGTCAAACTTTGGAAATTGGACTTCGCACGAAGAGTTTCAACGTGCATGAAGAGTTTTCAAACTAATAAGGTTTTGTGAGAAAAAAATCATTTGGATGCAGTCAGGGACATGAACTGAAATTTTTCTAACATGCAAAGAGACACATACATACATTTCCAGAGCCTGAAAATGTTTGAAACCCTCTGCTCTACACTGTTCCAAACAATTCTGGATGAATCTGGAAAGTATTGGAAATATTTGGCTTGAAAAGAGTAGTACTGTAGACATAAACAATCAAGTTCAAAGGGGAGCCAGTTGGCAGCTTATCTTATAAATGGCAACGTAGCTCAAGTGGCAAGAAACCTGCAAGGAACCATTTCCGATCATTATAAGAGACTCCACCTTAATGAGTTCACAATAAATGAAGGTTAGATATTCCTCGTGCAGTTTCCTTGTATTTACCCTTTCCCATGACTAGTGTTAAAAATAACTGAAATCTGTGTAGGTTTTGCTTGCTTGATCTTGCCCTGTTGAGTGTGGCTTGACAATCTCTTACACAGCATGCTATGGCTTGTCAAGTAGAATTCTCTCTTTCCCAACATCCTTTAAGGAAGAATACATTCTCTTAACTGACATTTGGCATTCATTTCCTTTGGCCACCTTGAAGTAAAGGGAGATTGTTGTCCTAAACAAGGTCACACCTTCAGCGATTGCTTAGAATGCGTGTTTGGTCAAGTTAGCCTTACGCCCTAGAAAATTCTCTGGAATGTCACCAACTTTCTTAAGGCAACAATCACGTCCTGGACAGCCCTATCAGATTGAATCTGTCCCAAATGAAACAAAAAGGAAAACTGACTCCTGCCTGGAAAGAGGGGAAAAGATTTCAACTGCTCATAGTCTGATCTAGTTGTGCTTAGACAAATCTCTGCCCATACTGGACATCGTGAACTACTGATGACTCTACACACTGGATGAACTTTAAAGGTTTGGGAGCTAAATTACCATCTCTTGCCTGATACTGCCTGTTTACCCATCACATGACTAAATGGTTTATTTTTGCTTTAGTTTATTGAACAAGCCATAAATTATTAGGTTTGAGGCTGGGTTTAGCTTCATGGCTTGGGGATGAGTTACCTGACAGATCGACTTTTTCCAGCTGTTTCTACTCATCCAATCTGGTCCAGCAAGATGGACATGATTGGTGTTCTGCTCTTCTGCATGTAAGCTTCCTATTTAATATTCTTATGAAAAGATTTTTAAAAAGCCATGAGAACAATAAACTTGGTGGGCACCAATGGCATATCTAATGACACGGTGCCCACTATCGCCTCAGTGTCTGATAGCCTCTGCACTGAAAGAGATTTAGCAACAACTAGAAGTATCTCCCTTTTTTTTTTTTTTTTTTTGTGCAAACACCGAGCACAGCTTCTCATGTAGGTGAAAGAAGCACTTAAATTGCAGGGTTCATGCCCAATCCAAGTCTTACTCAGAATTAACCACAAGATGCAGCTTAGAGTCTATCCAAGCACAATCACTCTGAAATAAGAGCAAACATGTCAAAATTCAAGTCTTGTGCACTAGCCAATGCTGACAGCTCTCGTTAGTTACTTTATTTGGTCTCACCTTGGCGCCAATGCTTTATGTGGAATGACATTTATCAAACCCTGAGAAAGCAACCATATACGGCTGGTCATTGGCTGCCTTTGCTCTTGAGATCACAAGTTGGACGAGCCGGATCTGGAAACAGCTGCAGTTATTAGCTTACAGAAGGAAGTTATTTTTTTGTATTAGAGGTAATCCTCAATTTGTGACCACAATTGGGATCAGAATTTCCATTGCTGATCAAGGTGATTGTTAAGTAAGTCAGGCCCAGTTTACGTCCTTTTTTGCCCTGGTTGTTAAGCAAATCACTGCAATTGTTAAGTGAATTATATGATCATTAAGCAAATCCAGCTTCCCTCATTGACTTTGCCTGTTGGAGGTCAGCTGGGAAGATTGCAAATTGCGATCACATAACCTCAGGACATGCAACGAATATAAATACATCCTGGTTGTCAATCACCCAGATTTTGATCATATGACCATGGGGATGCTCTGACAGTAGTTAAGTGTGAGGGCCGATCATAAGTCTTTTTTTTTTTTCAACACCATTGTAATTTTGAACAGTCACTAAACAAATGGTTGTTAAGTCAAGGACTACCTTTATTTGAACTTGAGTTTGAGTTTCATACAATTTGTGAATCTGCCCGCTCTGCTTGTATATCATTGGTTCAATGCAGCCTCTATTTAAACACCCCCGGAGAAGGCACTTCCTGCACATCAGGAGACAGTTCATTCCATGACAGCATTGGACACCTCTCACTGTTAGAACTTGTTAGGACCAACCAACATCTCCTTCCTAGTCATTTAAATCAAATGTTTCTTGTCCTTTCTTCTGGAACAGATTTGAAAATTCTTTGACTAATTAATGAGTGGAACAATTTGCCTCCAGTAGTTGTGGGTGCTCCAACACCGGAGGTTTTAAAGAAGTGATTGGACAACCATTTGTCTGAAACAGCATAGGGTTTCCTGCTTGAGCAGGGGGTTGGACTGGAAGACCTCCAAGGTTCCTTCCAGTTCTGTTATTCTGCCCTGTCTTCTACAAGATTGTCCTTCAGAATCCAAAAAGTCATCACATCTCCCCATAGCCTTCTCTTCCCCAGGCTAAATCTTTCTATCACCTCTAGTCTTTTCTCCTATATTTTTCTTTAGCATCTTGTTCTTCTGGACGGGCTCCAATGTGTCAACATCCTTCCCACTGGACTCTAAGTACAGTCTAACAAATGCAGAATAAAGAGGAATGATAATACCTGTGACTCTATACTTTTGTTGATGCAACCTAGAATTGTGTCTGGTTTTGTTGCAGATCGTTGGCTTGTGTTCAGCATGTGAATACAATTCTTGCATGATTATTGCTTAGTTTAATTCTCTCCCTCCTATATTTGTGGCTTTGATTTGCCCAAACAAATATCAGGTAGAAATTCAAGTTGCAAGCTTCTCAGGGTCCTTCTGAATCAACCACCCTTGCATTTTGCTGTAATATATCAACAGAATTTGATGAGTCTATTTTCTAACCTGTCCTCGGAATCATTTATATATATTTTGAAGAGGACGGGACCTAGGCAAAAGCACTTCTTTCAAAACGTTCCTTCACCTTCACGTGGAAACATTGACCTATACAGGTGGTCCTTGATTTACAACCTCCAAAGCACCTGAGGGCAGATTAAGAAGCAATGAGTGAAACCTCATTAAAGAGAGAAGCAACCTAGAACTAAGGAGACATTTCTGACAGCAAGAACAATTAATCAGTGGAACAGCTTGACTCCTGGAATTGTGGATGCTCCATTGCTGGAGGCCTTCATGAAAAGATTGGATATCCTTTTTTTCCAGGATGCAATAAGGTCTTCTGCCTTGGACAGGGAGTTGGACTAGACCAGGGCTTTTCAACCTTTTCACCCATTGTACCACTTTTAGGATACGGCAACATCCGAGTACCACCAGTTGCCTAGCAAGGTGTCAAAAACTTGATGACCAAATAAAAAAAAAGGAAAAAAGTGATGAAGTACAGGTAGTCCTCGACTTACAACAGTTCGCTTAGTGACTGTTCGAAGTTACAATGGCACTGAAAAAAGTGCCCCCCAAGCCACAGCCGAGCAAGACACCTGCCTGCTCACCCGGCGGCGCTCTTCCTCCTGTCCGAGGTTTTCATTGTTGTGAGCATTTCTGTTGAGGATTGGCAGCGGGGATGGGGGGGGTGTTTGATTTTTATTCCCCCTGTCTGCTGGGTAGTTGCAGCAGGTTTTGGTCACTTCACATGACCCTGAGACACTGTGACCGTCATAAATATGAATCAGTTGCCAAGCATCTGAATGTAAATCACAAGACCCCGGAGATGCTGCAACATTCCAGCTGATCAGCGCTTCTTCTGGGCTCAGCAGAAGCACTAGGATCAGTGCTGCTTTCCAGTTGATTGGCGCTTCTTTTGGGCTCAGCAGAAACCCAGGATCAGTGCTGCTTTCCAGCTGATTGGTGCTTCTTCAGGGCTCAGCAGAAGCACCAGGATCACCGCCGAGCTCCAGCTGGATCCTGGCACTGATCCTGGCGCTTCCATTGAGCCCTGACAGCCCTGCAGCTCCAGCCATATCTCGCTCAGGCTTGTGCGGTGCTGCCACCGGTTCAGCTCATTCCCCTCCCCCGCTACCACTTTTCTAGGATGGTCACTTACCACCTGCCAGGTGCCAATGTACCACAGGTGGTACCCATACCACTGGTTGAAAAGCCTTGGACTAGAAGACCTCTGAAGTCCCTTCCAGCCTTATGATTTTATTAACTTCTGTAAATGCTCACAAACTGTCTTCTTAAAATTTTGTCCCAGAATATTTCATGTGACAGAAGAAGGTATATGTTAAATAAAAAATGACATTAAGAATTTAATTTGAATGAAACAAAATGGAAATGAACTGAAATCAACTGTTTCTCTTGGTATTTGCCCATTAGTTTTGGGAGTGAACTTCATGGTAGACCCCGCAAAGCCCCCAAAGTGCCTTCAACCTATAAACTTTGTATATTCTTTAACTATAATTAAGAAGCATATACAGTTTTCCTTTAAATTATAGTTAAGGAGTATCTTAAGTTATAGTTAAGGAGTATATGAAGAAGTGTGAATGAGATAGCACTATACATTGAAAAAATGTGGTCTTGACTTGGAATAGACTGCTTTCCATGAAGAAGAAATGACTGCATGGTTTCCCATGAAATGTGCATCACCTATTCCTTAGGATAGATGTTACACATTCCTAAAATGATAGGAGGGGGGAGGAGGAAGATCGTCTCCTCTCCCCTTTCTTCCTCTCTCCCATTGTCTTAGATCAGTGGTTCTCAACCTTTTTAATGCCGCGACCCCAACCGGTCGTAAGTCGAGGACTAAACCGGTCGTAAGTCGAGGACTTTCCCTGCCCGGGAGCGCCGCACATGCGTGGTTCCGCCCCCTGCGCTGGCTGAGGCGTAGCTGGCAAGCGGCAGAGACGGAGCATGCCGACCACCAGCTGGGCCAGCCCAAGGGAGGTAAGGCACCCGCCGGAAAAGGGGAAAAAATGGCGGACAAAAAAATGGCGGACAAAAAAAATGGCGGACAGCCTTGCTTGGTGACCCCCGTGAAATGGTCGATCGACCCCAAATGGGGTCCCGACCCACAGGTTGAGAACCACTGTCTTAGATCAACATTAGTCCCCAACTCTGTGCCAGTATATAGACACTGAATCATCCCTTGGAAATTCCCCAAATGCACCAGACAAACCATAATACAAGCTACACTGAATCCATAGAAGTAGGAGAATCTGAAGCAACCACCTTCGGAGTCTAGTGTTTCTCAACTTAAATAAACTTTAAGCAACCCAACTGGGGAATTCTGGGAGTTGAAGTACACACATCTGAAAGTTGCTACGGCTGAAAACCAGTGGTTCATAGACCTGGACTGAGAAAAGAACACAGTTAAGACAGTTTCAAGAAGATTCTTCTTCTGTTGTTTTGGAAACAGAACCTGCATTATTTATGCATGCTTTACATTACTAATTTGGGGTTTTTCTTAGGATCTCAGGAGACAGCAGTTCCTGGTTGACCTAGTCGAGATTCAAGGGCTAAGCCAGTCTGTCCTGGTTAGTCTTGAATGGCAGATCACAGCCATAAGTTAGACTCAGAAATGCAACAGTTGTAAGTGTGAAAAATGGTCATAAATCACTTTTTTCAGTGTGTAACTTTGAACAGTCACTAAACTGTTGTAAGCTGAGGACTACCTGTAATTTGATATTAAAGAGGGCTCCTCACTTCACAGCAAGCATTCAGGAATCTGTGTCTTAAAAAAACAACAACCACCATAGCTGGGTTCAGCCAACATCAAGCAAACCCCTTTATGGCTTAAATTTAATATGTAAAACTTATCGATCAAGTAACAAGATAGATTTGGATGCGTTTACTCCAGGCTTAAATGAGCAGAGAAGCTGTTTAAGCGCTTGTGTGTGAACCAGCTCTCTGCAGGTTGTGATATAGCACAGTCTCCTGGGTTTCTTTTCTCCCCAAAGGTTTTCGGTGAGTTCTCTCCTAAATGGAGGCCTCCTTTCCACTTTGAGCGACCTTCGATTCGTGACAACATGCTGGTTCCATTAACAGAAAACAAATGGAGTCGAGAAGAAGGACTTGACAAAACTACCTTCCGTGAACTTGGGGCACTTGGGGCTATGAATTACATTCCATTCCCTTTTAGCTAAATACCTCATGATATACAATGTTCTCTCTACGGAGATATAGCTGCTTCAAAGTCCAGATTCCATCTGGAAGCGATCCAAGCTCTTGTTGGCTGGGAAAGAGTAATTTCTGGAGGTGAAATATGTCTGAGGCCTTCCCCCAGCTCACTTGGCAAAGGAAACTAATTTGAAAACAGATTCCTACATGTAACTGCTCATTGAAAAACTGGGCTGTTTTGCTTTGTTTTTATTACGCTGAAGCCCCCCAAGAGCCAGACAAGTTATGCAAACCGCCTGCTTGTAGAAGAGCTTTTTAATTAAGAGTTCCACTAATTATGCCTTTATTACTATAGATCTCTCCTTCCAATATGGCTCTGTGATTCAGTACCTGGGAAAAGTCCTGGATTGAATCATTAGGCACACCCGTCTCCTGGTTTCCTTTTTGAAAGGATAACTTGATTAGCTTTATTTAGAAGTTTATTGATTTCAGGCGCTGCAGATTTCTTATTTCTTACATAATGCCAGGATATTGGCTTTTGTTTATGTAATGTTTAATACATCCATCTCTGCTATGCAACCTGAAGATCAAAGCAACATTCGTTGGTGTAACTGGAATTTTGGGCTGTGTTATTAGCAAATCAAGATGTAGAGGGATTTGTTTTCTTCCCTGGAAATAGTCCAAATAACTGAGGAATAGTACACACTTACCAAAGGACACACATTTGTCTCTAGTTGTGCATTATGTGCTAGACACTGCAAAAAAAAGCCTCTCATTGCCAATAAAAGAGAATATTTATAGCTCAGGCATGAACTGCTAAAAACTGATGATGTTACGTAGTTTGGTAATGAAATGTCTACAAGAAAACAACCAAGCTCAGAGAGCATCAAAGATTCCACAGATGTTTTATTAAGGTTATTTCGTAAATATGTTAGCGGAATACCGATAAACTAGCTGCTATAGTTTATTTAGTAAACTCTGGTTAAGCAAACCACAATTTGGTGCAATATGTAAGCCCTGGATCTTATTGCAGCATGCATAACACCAGACCTGCCACTTATGAACCATAGGTTGCTAAACAAGCTACAGTTGCTGGGTTTGTCCAGAAACCATGTCATGCTGAAGATGACCATCCAATCAACCACACTGTGGCTTATTGCTTTATGCAAACCAAATTATTATCTTATCATCAAAGTCACTAAAGTGGCATGACAGTGGGATGGCAGCATATAAATCATAACAACAACAACAACAACAACAACAATAATAGTAATGTTCACCTACTTTGACAAATGGTTCCTGACCTACTCCTTCATCTCTCTGCCTTGATGGATGACATACTTGTGCGCAGGTCAAATTTTTCCCTGACAACTTTGGATGCATTTTTGCCATTTCAAAGTTTTCCTTAATCTTGTTTGCACTGTTCTTGCATACTATTTAAACTGGATTATCTCCATAGTGATAGCCCAAACCATCTGGAGCCCCTTTTCTTATTTTCATAGATTAATTTAGAATTTGAAGAGGCAGTCTACATAAGACTGAGGAAAGGTACCTTAAATAGACTTCAGTATTGGATTATTCTTCCCGCTTCTTTACTCTTTGTCTCTCTTACTGAAAGAAAAATTGTAAAAGAAGAGAGAAAAAGAAACAAGCCCAAGAACAAGCCTGAAGGCAGGACAAGAAGCAATGGATGGAAACTGATCAAGGAGAGAAGCAACCTAGAACTAAGGAGAAACTTCCTGACAGTGAGAACAATTAACCAGTGGAACAACCTGCCTCCAGAAGCGGTGAATGCTCCAACACTGGAAGTTTTTAAGAAGAGACTGGACAGCCATTTGTCTGAAATGGTGTAGGGTTCCTGCCTGAGCAGGGGGTTGGACTCGATGATCTCCAAGGTCTCTTCCAACTTTTATTATTATTATTATTATTATTATTATTATTATTATTATTATTATTATTATTATTATTATTGTTGTTGTTGTTGTTGTTGTTGTTGTTGTTGTTATTATTATTATTATTATTATTATTATTAAAAAGATAACTAAAATTTGCATGTCTCTGGTTAGGAAACAGTTTGACATCAGTTCAATTTTCTTTTTTCCCACGTAACCCTTTTTCATGGTGTTTTCAAAATTAAGTAGGATTTTCATCCATGACTTAAAAGCCTAAGCAGAGGCCCAATTCCAGCTGTGGCATGAGATGAGCCTCTGTCCTGGGCACTAAATGATTCTGCATCCAGCTGTTGCCATAGATAGAGGTTTGGGTGCTTTGTTGGAAAGCAGAAAAATAACTAGCAGCAACCCACATCAGCTCAGAAATCTTTTGCTTCAGTACTGATACAGATAGTTCCCAATTTATAATCATAACTGAACTTGCAATTAGAATTTAAATGCTTAATTTAATTACTTTTTTTGTGGTGGTCATTAAATGAAACACTATGGTCATTAAGCGAATGCCATGGTTGTTAAACAAATCCACTGTCCACAATGGGTGGGATTGGGTTTTTTTTGCCAGAAACCAGAATTAAGTGCTGGTGCTGCCAAAAAAGGTGTAAAGTTGTAATTACAATCACTGTGAGATGTTAGTGGTAAATTTGTGTGTGTGTGTGTGTGTGTGTGTGTGTGTGTGTGTGTATGTCAAACACCCAAAATGTGATTGTGTGACTGTGCGAGGGAGGGAGACCGGCTGTCAAACGTTTGAATCCAGGTCATAAATAGCCCTGGGGAGGTCCATCATAACTTCCAACAGCTAAGTGACCAGTCATAAATCAAGGATTACTTATAACCTCTGCTCCAGTGAAAAGGAATCCGTTCACTGCAGTTCTCAGTTCCTCGTCCCATCATGGTGGAATGCTTAATTCAATAAATATAGGAAACTTGAGCCAGTTTGGTGTAGTAGTGGTTAAGGTTAAAATGCAGGATACCATGCAGGATACCATGAATTCCAGTCCCACCTTAGGCACAAAGCCTGATGGGTGACTTTGAGCCTGTCACACTTTCTCAGCCCTAAGAAGCAAGCAATGGCAAACATCTTCTGAAATCTTGCCAAGAAAAATTGCAGGGACTAGTCTAGCAGTCACCAGGACTCTGCACTCAGTCAAATGCACAAACCAACAAACCTATTAGGTGCCTTAATGGGGATTAGAGTGAAAAAAAAGTAAAAATGACAGACAACCATGCAATAGAAGCCCCACCCTTTTTATATGCCCATATGATACATTTGCCCATATGATACATTTAAAAATGAGTTGGGGCTTCCATTGTATGAGGCTGCCATATTGATTTTTTTTTTTTTGGGACACAAACCTCTTGCAAATGCTACTGGGATGATAGAAACTTAACACCATAGTGAATACAGAAGTAATGTGTAATTTAAAAAAAAATTGAGGAAGTAGAAGGGTTATTTCCAAGAATACGTGCAAAGGGACATATGATTAGGGTGGTGACTGATTGGGCAACAGCCCTGTGGGCTCCATTATTAGCCTGAAAGGAGAAGTCCTGATTGGCTGGTGGTTCTATGTAACCTCAACCTTGGCAACTGGAAGCTGTGTGGATTTCAACTCCCACAATTCCCAAACCACCATGGTGCCTGGGGAATTCTGGGAGTTGAAGTCCAACAGCTTCAAGCTACCAAAGTTGAGCCACAGACTAAACAAAATGTGAACATATTTGCTGTGACTTGAGAGAAATCCAAAAATAGCTAGAACAGTTGAAACACGAATCAAAATGGACCAAGAAGAAATCTGATTGTCCTGAAGTTCCCTAAAACTACCACCTTTACCCTTCATCTTGTTTCTTGGCTTCTAAGACTCATTGCAAGACACTTATTAATTGCTTAATTACAAGCGGCTCCAGTCAGATGTGACTCTGACTGGCACTGAATCCAGTAATCGGGTTAAAGCAGTTAAGTCTAACAAAGCAAAAGAAACTGAAACAAAACCCAAACCACCCAAAATAATCATTAATCAAGTGTCCTAATTACCAACATTCCCTGGCACCTTCAGGAGACATTTAAGAACTCGTGCCAAACAGAAGAGCCAGAAATGCCAAGAAGGCTCCCCTGGCAACATTTTAGATCGGTTGGTTGTTGGAAAGGAGCTCAGGCGAGCAAACCTTGATGTGGCGATGATGGACAGGCTGATACAGCTGGATTGATTAGAGTTGTTGCCACAGAAGCCTAGTGTCCACAGGGCAGGGGCTCAAGGGTGGAAAGAGTGATGAAAACAGCATCAGCCAGTTTGGCGTAGTGGTTAAGGTGCTGGCCTAGAAACCGAGAGGTTGGGAGTTCTAGTCCTGCCTTAGGCATGAAAGTCGACTGGGTGACTTGGGAGCTTGTAACTCTCTCTCAGCCCAAACCACTTCACAGAGTTGTGGAGAAAAGAGGAGGAGAAGGAAGGAGTATTAGGTAGCTTTGCCACTTTGAGTTATTTATAAACATAATAAAGGCAGGATAAAAATCTAATAAATAAAGAAATAAGCCCCACCACTTTTCTACATGCAACTTGATAGGCTGTTCACAATCTAAAGAGGCAAAGCTTGTGTCTTGTAGATGCCAGGAAGAAGGTAGTAATGGCATGTGTGTTTGTTGTTTGTCGACTTCAGTTCGGCGTTTAACACAATCATTCCCCAGCATCTAGTAAACAAACTGGGCCTTTTAGGCTTAAACACTTCTTTGTGCAACTGGATTCTTGATTTTCTTACCAACAGGCCCCAATATGTGCGAATTGGAACAATACCTCTAATACCATTTTCTTGAACACAGGTTCTCCTCAGGGCTGCGTCTTAAATCTGCTGCTGTTCACCCTGTTGACCCATGACTGTTGTGCTAGGTTTGCCACTAACCATATTGTGAAGTTCGCAGATGATACAACAGTAGTGGTCTTTATTCAGGATGACAAGGTGGAAGCTTACCACAAGGAGATTGAGGGGTTGGTGAACTGGTGTAAGGAAAACAGCCTAGTTTTAAATACCGGAAAGACCAAAGAGATCATTGTCGATTTCAGAAAAGGCAGGCATAGCCACACATCTCTGTGCATTAATGATTCACCTGTGGAGATGGTTACCAGCATCAAATTCCTGGGTGTGCAGCTAACGAGTAGGCTGACTTGGTCGCTCAACAGCGAGAAACTGGTGAAGCGGGCACAGCAGTACCTGCATTTCCTGCGTCGCATGAGAAAAGCACATCTTCCTTCCCCTGTCCTGACCACTTTCTACAGGGGGACGATCAAGAGCATCCTGTCATACAGCATCACAGTCTGGTTTGGAAGCATCACTGCTTCAGACAGGAAGGCGGTACAGAGAGTGGTGAGAATGGCCGAAAAGATCATTGGCAGTCTCCTCCCTCCCATCCAGGACATAGCACAGAAGCACTGCTTGAGCAGGGTCTGTAAGATTATCTGGGACACTACACATCCTCTTCATGACCTGTTTTCCTTGTTACCTTCTGGGGGGAGGCTTCGTGGTATCAGTAGCAGAACATCCAGATTCAGCCATAGTTTCATTCCATACAGCATTAACCTTGTGAACTCTCAAGCTTCTTCCATTATATATTCAAGATGGACAGTATTTAATATTTATTTGCTATGTATATGTAGGGGTGTGGGTCTATACATATGTTGTACATAGTATGTCTAGGTGTGTGTCATGTATGTGTTTCACTTTGAGAGCGGGCAACTAAATTTCATTTTTGAGGTGTGCCGTTGTGCCCACAGTAAGAAAATGACAATAAAGGTTATCTTATCTTATCTAGGCAACGTAATAGTACAGGAGGTGATTGTTTTCCTGATGTATAAACACAACAGTCGGGCCAAGGTACCAAGAATGTGAGGTTACTTAAAACTAGTTTCCTTTATTGTTCTTCACCCATAGCCAGAATCTTGCCTGACTAAAGGAATTATTTGCATAACTACAGATGTACTCTAGGAATAGCTAGTGAGGAGTTGTCTTAATCTTCTTTCTGCTGACCAGGCTTTCCAATCTCTGGTGCTTCTTTGCCCTCTGGAAAGTAGCCCCTCCCTTCTGGGAATCCAGACTATATTCCCACCACAACCTATTTCATTTGCTTAAGCCTCTGAGCCGTTGTCATTAAAGACACAAGCACATTCATAACAAACATAATCTATCCATAATGGGAGCTATAAAAATGTATTTCTCAGTACTCCAGTCTGGATAATCCTCTGCTAATGGCCAGCCCTGGTGTCGCAGTGGTTAGAATGCAGTACTGTAGGCTAACACAGCCCACAGCAGGGGTTCGATCCTGACTAGCTCAAGGTTGACGCAGCCTTCCATCCTTCTAAGGTCTGTAAAATGAGGACCCAGATTGTTGGGGGTAATATACTGACTCTGTAACCTGCTTAAAAAGGGCTGTAAAGCACTTTGAAGCAATGTATAAATCTAAGAGCTATTGCTATCACTATTAGCAGCAGCTCACCACCAAAAAGCAAGATACCCACAGGGTCTTCTTTAATCAGATTTATTGAAAGAGAGACAAATCTTGGAGACAATGTGTACAGTATACTTGGCTCATGTTCCTTCTTTTCCTCACAACTAGTGATAAAACACAATGCCCAAAGAGATTTTTGCTTGCCAAAGGGACACTACCAAAAATCAGTGACCGGTGCCAGATCTCTATGGTGATTACAGCATTGCTACATAAATTCACAGGGGTAATTGTCAACCATTGATCAACAGCATTAATCCTAACCCATTTGGCAGGGGGGGAAATTACAAGACAGCTGAAATAAGCACAGGTTGGGCCAAAAAGGAATAAAAACTATTTATTTTAATGCCTTCTTCATCTTTAAATCTGTTAGGATGGCGTTTACTGAGGCACCAGGAAGATGGTTAACAGTTCTTTTTAATGAATGAACAATGTATAGTTTTCTGCAGTTGTAATGTTTTGTAAACCACCATTCTCCTCCAAAGCCCCATCCCGTTGCCCATGGCTCACAGATTGTGCTCTTCCTTCTGAGGGGTTGTACACAGTGGTGGGATTCAGCTGGTTCACACCAGTTCAGCAGAACCAGTAGCTAATTTTTTGTTACCCAGGCCCAGAATGGACTTCCGGAAGTGGCATCCACACAGAGAACCGGTTGTTCACATATTTGAATCCCACCACTGGTTGTACAGCCAGTTCTGCCAATATCAAAGGCAAAGATTTGTGGCTAAGCCTCATTCTCAGCCCTCTGGCATTTCCCTTTTGTGTAAGCAAGCTGCTTCAGCTCTCCCAAACTGTCTTGTTGATTGTGGCTGGGCAGGAGACTAGAAACGATATTTCCTTTCCACTCCCTTCCTGCTGCATGCCAGATGCCAGAAATTATACGTGCAGGCAATTCACTGCAATTTACTTGGATACAAGGATCAGAATATTCAAATAATTTCTCGGAGACAATTAGAAAACAAAACCTACTAAGACAGAGGCTCATGCATGTATAACAAATACAGGAAAGCTGCGTACGTTACACTAAACACATAGAGAGCTAAGCATATTATGTGAGATACTGAAAAAGAAAGCCAACAATTGCCCTATTCTTCTTTGTTTTATTTTATTTATTTTGTTTTCTCAACATGCCTCAGCAAACTATAAAAATATTGTAAGAAAAAAAAGGCTACTTACTTGCCCAAATAATGCTAATATTGCTGATAAATTGGATGTGGTTGCCCTCTAGTGGCCTGTTGGATTTCTTAAACCAGCGGAAAAATATTCTTTCTCATAATGTATGAGGAATACAAAAATGTATATAATTAGGGCTGTGCATAGATGGAAAATGATTCAGAAGAATTGCTTTGATCTTTCCAGGAGACACTGCCTTTTTTGTTCTTCATTAAAGCAGCACAATCTTTAAGATTCCCTTTTGAAAGTCACTGGGAGTGAGGTAGTATCATAATAGGATACTGATATTGCTATTGTTAAAGGGTCCAAAGCGTTACTTTTGAATAATTTTCAAACTTGGCTTAGTCCTCCTGTATATTGTATGCAGTAGTCTTCGCTGAATGACTATTTGGTTAGCAACCATTTGAAGATGTGATGGTGCTGAACAAGTGGTAACAACCAGTTCTCAAAGTTCCAGCTGTCACCATATTCCCAAGATCATGTAATCACAATTCAGGTATATGACACTTAGTTGTAGCATCCCAAAGTACCTTTCTCAATAGTAGTAACTGTGAGAGGGACCTCAGAGTCCTAGTAGACAATCCCTTAAATATGAGCCAGCAGTGTGCTGCAGCTGCCAAAAAAGCCTGCATTAACAGAGGGATAGAATCAAGATCACGTGTGTTAATACCACTTTACAAGGCCTTGGTAAGGCCACACTTGGAATACTGCATCCAGTTTTGGTCACCACGATGTAAAAATGATGTTGAGACTCTAGAAAGAGTACAGAGAAGAGCAACAAAGATGATTAGGGGCTAAAGCATATAAGGAACGGCTGCTGGAATTGGGTATGTCTAGTTTAATGAAGAGAAGGACGAGGGGGGACATGATAGCAGTGTTCCAATATCTCAGGGGCTGCCACAAAGAAGAGGGAGTCAAGCTATTCTCCAAAGCACCTGAAGGCAGGACAAGAAGCAATGGGTGGAAACTAATCACCTAAGCAACCTAGAACTAAGGAGAAACTTCCTGACAGAACAATTAACCAGTGGAATAACCTGCCTCCAGAAGCGGTGAATGCTCCAACACTGGAAGTTTTTAAGGACACACTGGACAGCCATTTGTCCGAAATGGCATAGGGTTTCCTGCCTGAGCAGGGGGTTGGACTAGATGACCTCCAAGGTCCCTTCCAATTTTATTATTATTATTAAAGTCACATGGTCGCTATTTGAGAGCTTTTCTGTCTGTTTCCCACACACAATGTCAATGTCTCAACCATACTATGGTTTTCTATTTTAATTTGGAGGTTATTTTGTGGACAGAAAAGGGCTGCCATGAGGAGCAAATAAATTATGAACCACTATCATTCCTTCACACGCTAATATTAATTGCATCCAACTATATTGGCTAAAGAGGAGATCCAATCACTCTTGTTTTCTAGTATTTTTTTTCTATTGTTTGTGTCTCTTGAAGATTCAGTACAGAGTTGATAATGTTTTTGGATTTGTTGAATGGAAAAGAATAGAATGGAACAGAGCTGGAAGGGACCTTGGAGGTCTTCTAGTCCAGCCCCCGGCTCAAGCAGGAGAACCTATACCATTTCAGGCAAGTTTTACCGAGGCATTGAAACATAGACTTTGATTTTTTTCCTGGGCTGATGTTAGAGGTGGATCTTAGTTAACAGTGGGAGGGAGGTAATGGCTGGCAACCATGAAGGACCTAGATAGGTCTGGCAATGTCAGCCCTTTTAGGTAGTCCAGGCAGAAAACCATGAGAAGTTAAACATCTTCAAGGAAAAACAAAGAAAGAAAGTCCAGTTGCCTTTGGAAAAATCACCTTTGAGACACACATCTGGATAACTTTCAGACTGACAAAAGTTGGGTATCCCTGCCCCAGAGCCCAGATAGGCAATGGGGTTTTTTTCAGGGGCTACTAGATTTACCTGTCATTCCTCAACCCTGGGAAGGGTTGATAGAGCTGAGTCCTTCCAGTTGGCTGTATCAGCTAAGGAGGGCTGCAGACAGTCCATCGCTGATTTGTTGTGGAGATATCCAAGAGAAAAGGAACACACACAACCAAACATTTTTTCAGCCTTTTGAAAAGAATTCTGTTTTAAATCAATTCATTTCCTCAGAAAAATGCAACTAAATCATTCTGGAAGCAGATGGCAACCAAGAAAGCTGACACTACCGGGACATTTCCCAGATGCTGCCTTGTTCAGATGTGTGTCAAGTGGTGTTCATAAAAAAGGGATGTCTAATTCCACAAATTGTTTCATGGTTGTGATGCTGCAGGCCAAACAGTTTCTCAACTCCTGCATTTGAGAAGACACCTTTATCCCCTTTGACAAATTCTGACATGTTTTCTGGCTGCATTCTTGTTTCGCCTTACTCAATTGAAACAAAAACAAAAAGGCCATTGTGTTAAAGATATAATGAATCCATGGGAAAAAGTTGGCAGCCCTAGGAAAATCATGAGCTCCTTTCTGCCAACATTTTATTCAGCTTTTTTTTTTTTTTGCAAGAGGGCTGATTTGTTAGGGGCTGCTATAATATTCTCTAGCTGGATCTTGAAAGCTAAACATCTCACGTACTTCAGGTTGAGCGTATGAGGCAGTTTTTCCCAAACCAGAGCCCACCCACCCCCTCCATATAACTGAAAATGCAACTCCTGGCTTCCCACTCAGACCAAACTAATTTAGAATACTAAGAACAAATTGCAGAGCTAACATGTCTGGGCAATGGGGTGCCCAGCTGGGGAAGGCTGGCATATGGCAAAGTGAAGAAGTAAATTTATTTTCTGGTGTGTGTTTATATGATGACCAGATAGGACACCTATCCATTCTCTTAATAGTCATGGCATAAACATTTCACAAATGGTCTGAAATTGAGTACAGCTCACTTACTGACAGGCAAGATGTTCAATAGCAACCATTATTGGCTGAGCTGTATTGACTCGGTTATTCCAAGTGTGTAGCTGCTAAGCCTCATTTTTTTGGGGGGGGAGATGGAACTGTCCTTATACTAGGATCTGGCTTTTTATAAACCAGTTCTTTGTTTGTTCCTATGGGAAAAATGACACAAATCAATAACACTAAGCTATTTAAAAAACTGAAGTTATCTATCTGCCCATAATCTTACAAATTAACTTTAATAACATATATAAGCCAGCAGTGTGCAGCAGCAGCCAAAAAAGCTAATAAAATCCTGGATTGTATAAACAGGCATGGAATCAAGATCATGTGATGTATTAATACCGCTTTATAAAATCCTAGTAAGACTACACCTTGAATACTGCAACCAATTGTGGTCACCATACTACAAAAAAGATGTTGAGACTTTGGAAAAAATTCAGAGAAGAGCAACTAAGATGATCAAAGGCCTGGAGACTAATACATACGAAGAACGGCTGCAGGACTTGGGTTTGGCTAATCTAAAGAAAAGAAGACATAGGGGAGACATGATAGCAGTATTCCAGTATTTGAGGGGCTGCCACAAAGAAGAGGAGGTCAAATTATTCTCCAAAGCACCACAGAGTAGAACAAGAAACAATGGTTGTAAACTGATCAAAGAGAGAAGCAACCTGGAATTAGGGAGAAAGTTCCTAACAGTGAGGACAATTAACCAGCGGAACAGCTTGCCTCCAGAAATCCTAGGTGCTCCGTCACTGGAGATTTTTAAGAAGAGTCTAGACAATCACTTGTCTGAAATGCTATAGGTTCTCCTGCTTGAGCAGGGAGTTGGAATAGAAGACCTCAATGGTCCCTTCCAGCTCTATTCTATTCTATTCTTCTTATTCTATTCTTCTTATAAGCAGAAATGGAGGATAAGGAGGGAAGCAAATGTCGTAGCTTTATTTTGGGAATGACTAAATATTAATACCATTAAATATTTCAGAATTACAATGGCCGTATAGATTTGTCTGCTTCCTTCCTCTCTCTTTAGATCACATGCCTTCAATGTTACATTAAAAGTCAGTCCTTTGGAGTGGTTTAGAGCAGCGGTTCTCAACCTGTGTGGACTTCACCTCTGCTGGCTGGGGAATTCTGGGAGTTGAAGTCCACATAACTTGAAGTTTCCAAGATCAAGAAACTTGTCTTAAAGTGATGGAGGACAATCCATTGTGTAAATCCCCTGGAGAACCAGTGTAGTGCCAAAGGGGAGATGTTGAACTTTGACCCGAGTCCCGGGTTGGAGTGATTGGCCCAAAGCCACCCAGCTGGCTTTCATGCTTAAGGCAGAACTAGAATTCCCCCTCTCCTGGTTCTAGCCTTATGTCTTACCCATTAGACCAGTGGTCGCGAACCTATGGCACGGGTGCCAGAAGCGACACTCAGAACCCTCTCTGTGGGCACACACGCTGTCGCCCCAGTCCTAGGCCTTCAGCTGGGTTTTATAAAACCTTTTCGCTTTAGGCCTCCACCGCTGTGTGCAAAAAAAAAAAAGGTTCCATCAATCAGTCAATTTCAACTTTCTCGTGGGAAAGTTGGAATGATTGACTGAACTTTTTAGTCCCACCCAGTCTGCCGTTACCACCGCAGCCATGCCCAGCCAATGGGCCACACCCACCCAATGGGCTACACCCACCCAATGGGCCACACCCACCCGGCACCCGACGATGCATAAGTGGGTTTTGGGTTGCAGTTTGGGCACTTGGTCTCTAAAAGGTTCACCATCACTGCATTAGACCAAATTGGCCATTCCAGATTCTGAGGAGTTATAGATATACATGAACTTGTAGAAGTAATTAGCTGAAAAGGATAGAGTGAAGATATAATAGGGATATTGTGAGAATTTAAAATGGGCAGCTTAACTCAGCAGATTGTAATAGCAATAGCATTTAGACTTTACTGCTCCATAGTCCTTTACGGCACTCTCTAAGTACAGAGTCAGAGTCAGCATATTGCCCACAGCAATCTTGCTTCTCATTTTACCGACCTCGGAAGCATGGAAGGCTGAGTCGATCAGGATCGAACTCCTGGCAGTGGGCAGCCTGAAGTATTTTATTCTAACCATTGCGCCACCATGGCTCAGTAATATTGAGTCACAACAGTTTTATTAAGGGAAAACTAAGTACGAGCATTGCTTTAGGCTTGATTAGGCAATATGTCCTTGGCAATTTTTGATACTAGCTAGAAAACTGATTTTGCAGACTCAGAATAGCTGCTAAAGATCATATAACTTTCCTCTGTAAATCAAAACACCTGTTTATTCAACAAAATGACCAGCAAATGGATCCGAAGCCAAATAATGAAATAACTATGCAAATAAAACTCTTCATTTAGTCATCTCATGTTCCATTTCCTGTGCCATGGGAAAGAAGACTTGGTTCCAGTAGTTTTTAAAACTTGGTTGTTAGTTCTTATTCAAATATTATAGAACCCAAATGGTTAAATAATTGGAACGATGTTAGTCAAAGAAAGAACCCAGGGGGATTTGCAATTGACAGATATAATTAGAAGGCAAACAAGATCAAAGTTATGTTGTAAAACTGTGTTTAGTTCAATTTTTGCTCAAGCAATAAAACCATGAAACCACACCTTCTTTGATTTTTCCCCTTGTCCTTTCCAATGTATTTCTGCTGTGAATGGGCATTACTCATCTGGAAACATTTTGCACTTAATGTCACAGGAAACTGCACAAAATCTCTACCACCAGCTGAAAACATCAGGACTGTCCTAGGATTTGCTGAATCTAACTATAATGTGCCAAGCAGATTTTTTTTTTTGAATTGTATCTTTCAAATCCCAGTGTTAACCCATTTGTCTACTAGGAAAATGTTGCTCCTAATAAGAAAACAAAAATATAGAAACCGGATAGCAATAGTTCCATATGGGTAGATCTAGTGCATTCAGAACTGGTTTGCAAAGATCCATATGTCCATTAGATGGCACTAAAGATAGGATCTTGCAAGGTTTAAATAGATCTCGACTTAAGACCACGACTGAGCCCAAGATTTCTATTGCTAAGCCAGACAGTTGTTAAGTGAGTTTTGTCCTATTTTACGACCTTTCATGCCACAGTTGTTAAGTGATTCACTGCGGTTGTTAAGTTAGTAACATGGTTGTTAAGCGAATCTGGTTTCCCCATAGACTTTGCTTGTCAGAAAGTCGCAAAAGGTGATCAAGTGAACCTGGGACATTGCAACTGTCATAAAGATGAACTAGTTGCCATATTTATGTGAACACAGGGATGCTGCAATAGTTGTAAGTGTGAAAAATGGTCATAAGACACTTTTTTCAGTGCTGTTGTAACTTTGAACGGTCACTAAATGAACTGTAGTAAGTTGAGGACTACCTGTATCGTAGCTGATCTTGATACTGCACTCTTCTAGGTAGTCCTCATAAGTTTGAGGACTAGTTGTAAATAACTTCTTTTAATGCTGTTGTATCTTTGAACGGCTGTAAGTCAAGGACTACCTGTATTTTTGCAAATGGCAAGCCATATGCTTGAACGGCTGGAAGCTATTATTCCCTTTCCCCTTTATGTAATTTTAGGAATTGGAAGTAAGAGGTTTGTTGCTTCTCGATATATATGTGTATCTGCTATGCTTGAGAGTTGATAGCTTCCTCCTCCATGAAACTGTCTACATTTCCACGTCTCATAATTCATTGAAATTCTGATGTAATATGGTGTATTGAATTAATTCACTTATCTGTGATCACAGAATGTTGTTGTTGTTGTTAGTTGCGAAGTCGTGTCTGACCCATCGTGACCCCATGGACAACGTTCCTCCAGGTCTTCCTGTCCTCTACCATCTTCCGGAGTCCATTTAAGCTCACGCCTACTGCTTCAGTGACTCCATCCAGCCACCTCATTCTCTGTCGTCCCCTTCTTCTCTTGCCCTCAATCTTTCCTAGCATTAGGCTCTTCTCCAGTGAGCCCTTCCTTCTCATTAGGTGGCCAAAGTATTTGAGTTTCAACTTCAGGATCTGGCCTTCTAAAGAGCAGTCAGGGTTGATCTCCTCTAGGACTGACTGGTTTGAACACCTTGCAGTCCAAGGGACTCGCAGGAGTCTTCTCCAGCACCATAGTTCAAGATCACAGAATAGATTGAACTATATACTTCACTGGTTGGGTGGGTTTAACACTTTGATCCACAAACCAGCCAAAAAAACATCTAAGTTCCTTCTTTGTGTCTGCTGTTTTTAAGAGATCGGGGTCAAATTAGTAGCCATCAGCACATTCCTGTGGTAATAAATTCTGTAATTTAATTATATCCCTGAATGAAAAACATATCCTGTCATATACCCTAATTTTTTTCCTACTCTTCAGTTTCATAACATGATCCCTTAGTTCTAGCATTAGTAAAGGGAAAACAAGTGTCTCTTCCTCCACTACACTGAAACTTCTAGTTCAAATTATCCCTTATTATCTTTTTTCTAAACATTGGCAGACTTCACACAATATTGTAAGCCTGCTTCTTTTAAATTTATTTATTTAATGTTAATTTTGTTTGCTGCCTGACTCCAATGACTCTTGGGGATTCATGTGAAAAAGAAAAAGAATGTGAAAAAGAAAAAGATACAACGAGGAACAAACTAAGGAAGAAAAGATAAAGAATAATTTGTTGGTTAAGACCCATAATCCATGGTTCATAATGCGTGATATGACAAATCTCACTAAACCAAAACTGATCACAGCAGATTATGGCTTAATATGATGAATGAAACCAGTCACTGGGTCCCCCCCCATATTAGTCACTTCAGCATTTATTTATTTTTATTTTTTTTTACTGTATAGCAGTGATGGCGAACCTTTTAAAGACCGAGTGCCCAAACTGCAACCCAAAACCCACTTATGCATTGTCGGGTGCCGGGTGGGTGTGGCCCATTGGCTGGGTGTGGCCCATTGGCTGGGTGTGGCCCATTGGGTGGGCGTGGCTGCAGTCATAACAGCAGACGGTGGGACTAAAAAGTTCAATCAATCAATTCCAACTTTGCAAGATCTTTTTTTTTCCCGCGAGAAGTTGAAATTGACTGATTGATTGAACCTTTTTTTTTTTGTACACGGCAGTGGAGGCCTAAAGCGAAAAGGTTTTATAAAACCCAGCTGAAGGCCTAGGACTGGAATGACGGCACGTGTGCCCACAGAGAGGGCTCTGAGTGCCACCTCTGGCATCCATGCCATAGGTTCGCCACCACTGCTGTATAGGATTCCCTGGTGTCCAATATATCTTCTTCTTTAAAACCATTAATTGGTATAAAGGCATTGTTTTTCTTTCAGTCTTTTTCTGAGATGATTTTTCACTCGGTCAATATTTTCATAGAATTGCAGAGTTGGAAGCAGATTTTTTGGGGCCGAGGAGGTTCGGGGAAGGTCTGAATATCTGCAAACTATACGTAGATGTTGGTACTTGGGCTACATGGTAGGAAGTCAGCAATCATCTGAATAGCTTCTCAAAAGTTAATTGCAATCCTAGAGGATATTTTCTAAACCAGGGCCCAAGAAGGTATTGAGAGTGATATGATTTTTCCTTTATATTTTTGTTTACCCTCTTCTCTTTCTTATACCTATTGTATTTGGAATCAGCAATATTATTATTATTGTTCTTATTATATAGTTGGGTTACCCACTTGGAGCAGCCTATTAAGATACCTTTTATTAATAATTAATAATTAATAAATTAATTAATACCATTATCTAGCTTGGGATTTTCTATGCTGATTAACAGAAGCTCTTTTAGGTTCCAAACTGAGGTCTACCGAGAATTGTGGTATGTTTTATTACAATTCCTTCCAACTTCTCTCTCAACTTCTCTGTCTTGGGTTTTCTATCTCAATTTGGTGAAGGAGACATATCCTGTAAGATTCGCAAGAGCTTATTTTTCACACAGGTGTTTCTACAGCTGATTAATATTTATGTCCTTTTTATTCATGGATGGAAGATTTATTCTGAAAATGGCGGTCAACAGGGTGCCATGTTCAGAACAGAATTTCAAAATACTTTCTGCTAAGCAAGCTGTTGAATTCCTTAACAGAAAGAGCATGATCATGGAAGCAAGATCATATGGGCTTTCTTTAATGAGTTACGTTCAGAGGGTTTTCAAAAATCTTGAAAATGAGATAAAAGTCTTCCAGCCCTCCTTTATCGCAGATGTCATTAAGGCAGGATCTCTCTGAAGCTTCTAAATCTTTTTCCCAAGCTGTTTATATGACAGGCTAAGAATCAATTTCTCCCGATATGTCTGGAGTAACTTCTCCCATCTGCTAATCCTTTGAGTCTGGAGATCTTCTCCTCCCTTCTGAACCTCAGAGTAATGCTCTCTACATGGGGCTCCCTTTGAGGAGCACCCGGAGACTCCAACTGGTCCAGAATGCGGCCGCGCGGGCGGTGTTGGGAGGGACTCGTCGCTCCCATGTGACACCGCTGCTGCGCGAGCTGCACTGGTTACCAGTGGTCTTCCGGGTGCGCTTTAAGGTGTTAGTTACCACCTTTAAAGCGCTCCATGGCATNTAAAAGTAATTTTAATCGGAAACACAGCTGGCAATATTTGGTTTTTAATTCGGCTTTTATTGGGGTTTATATTTTTGTATTTCTGTATTTTTGTATTTTGTGTATAGTATTTGTTTTTTAATATGCTGTGAACCGCCCTGAGTCCTATGGGAGAAGGGCGGTATACAAATTAAATTAACATTAACATTAACATTAATCTCTCACACAACCCATTAGATGTGCTGACTGGGAGGACTCATCATCTGATAGAACTGGAGGGCACCCGCTTGGAGAAGTCTATTCTTAAAAGATCTGTGGCTGCATGTTTGTCTTTTGCTCTATTTTATGCATGCATGTATGCATATAAATATAAATGTGGGCCTTTGATAGATTTGGAACAGAAGGTAGTGATTTTCTTGGTTGCTGAGCTTCAAGACAGATGATGTCCTAAAATAGAAGGGTGTAGATGATCGGTAGAATAGAAGCCTGTAGATATTCAG
Organism: Protobothrops mucrosquamatus; assembly: GCF_001527695.2. NCBI lineage: Eukaryota > Metazoa > Chordata > Lepidosauria > Squamata > Viperidae > Protobothrops > Protobothrops mucrosquamatus. The sequence continues at coordinate 55,747 of NW_015388968.1, forward strand.
TGAAATTGCTCTGTTATGGTAAATTTCTTAAAGTGGAAATATTTAGAATGTCGTCTCTTGTATTTTTAGTGTCATAGATGTTCATTTGTGGGTAAAAGTTACAAATCAGAAGACCAGGATAATTTTATAGGGCAATATTATTTAAAAGATTCAATCACGATTCTTAAGTTCATGGTGATTTATCTTTACGTGGCAGGGAAATTGAATTTGGTTTGTCAATTGCCTTTAGGAAAACATTAGAAATTAGAAGGACGTATGTGAAACCAAGATGGTTGGTTGGGAAAATTAAGTTTTATACTGAGAACTGGAGTTCAGTAAATGCCTAAATCTAACTGTTTTTAGATAGTTTTCTCAATATTTTCTGGTCATTTAAATACAGTAAGAAATCCAGCTGATAAATAAAATTCTCTCCCTCACCCATTCCTTTGTTTCTTAAGTGGCAAATCAAATACACTTGGTTTGCTTGTAGCTAGCAAATAAATGCAGCACTGTTTCTAAACTCCAGATTTTTTTTTAATAGTCTGAGTGGCTAACCTCTCTATATCTAATCAAGAAGCCTAAAACAGTTGCTATATGGGCTTCATTTTATAATGCTAAAACAAACAAAAAAAGCCTCCCCCATTTAAAAAGAAGGATTAACATTTGTCAGTGCTTCCCAACAGGAACCACAGCTGTCCATTAAATGTGGTGGACATTTCCAGCATGCAAATCAATTTGTCTGGTACTGGGGGATGTGGTGAATAATGACTGGGTTGTTTCAGAAAGCATGACTGATTTGGGATGAAGATTCCTGCCTCTCTGACATTTTCATAGGGTAATTTATTACACGCAGCATATAAAGTGATGGTCACCAAGTCTTGCTGGCAGACTCAGTAGAAGGAACGTTCTCCAAGACTCCATCACACCAACAGCAGAGTTGTTTTTTTTTTTTTTAGCAGAAGGCCCTCACTCTAAGGACCTAGCAATGTTGAGTCGTATAGTACTAAAGGACATCCTCAACTGGAGTCTCCTGCTTTTGCTTCTGTTTCTTCATTTTTGCCTGGGCGAAGAAGAAAACATGGAGGTGAGCAGAAGAGATAATAATCCAGTGGCCAAAGTTTTGGAGAGCCACCACCAGACTGGTCATAAAGGTTCCAGCAGCAGGGAAAACTTGAGACAGCGGAGCCAACTGTATAAGTGGACGGTTGAGGCAGTTCATGGTACTAGTCCTTCTACTGACCAAAATGCCTTGAAACCAGAAGTAGATGATGTAGCACAGACTACCTCAGACAGAGTCCAGGTACTCTGAATTAATATTCTAAGATGCTGTTCAGAAAGTATGTGAGCTTTTTGTTATATGCCAACATTAGTACTACCTTTCTCAAGAGCAATGGGTTCCTAATGATAGGGTGACCATGCTATGCACGGACGTCTTTCAGGATAGGGCTTTTCTTTTCTATGAACTTAATTTTCCATACAGATGTTTTCCCCCCTCTTTATGACATCAACTATCTTTAATCTACCAATAATTCAACGTTATGCATGTTTATTTAGATGTAAGTCCCAATGTATGGATTTACATCTTAATGGGGCAATCCAGTCAATGTTAAGCATTTCAGATCATAGTAAAAATTATGGGACTTGGTTAACTTTCTACAGATTATGCCATACTGATACATTAGAAATGTTACGAGAAAAATACCTTGTATTGGAGCAAATTTTGTTCAGGATGCATCAAACAGGCTGTCAGACATGAAGGAAGGACTGCATACTTCAGCGGCATAAGGAAAAACTCTCAGTATTTTTCAATGCATCTTCTATGTAAATTTGTGTAAGGTTGTAATTTGCACATTTACTGGAGACAGTTCTTAATTGAAAGTGGAATTTATGTAGAGGATATTGTTCATAAGAGTGGCAAAGGCGAACACTTATTTTTGGAGAATATGCTTTATAATTGAAAGTAGAGAATATGCTTTATAATTGAAAGTAGAGAATATGCTTTATAATTTAAGTACTTAAATATACTGCCCTATACTCCTTTCTCAGCTCAATCGATGTTAGACACCAGAATTACTGTGCTTATTGATGTTGTTATTATTATATTTTTAAAAACCACTTAATTAAAAACAGCTTTACTGTATGGAATTTACTTCAAATAGAAGTAAGTAGTTCAGGCTGTTCTTTAGATGAACAAAACTATTTTATAGAAGAATTTTCAGATAGCAGGTATTAGAGATGGGTCAATGAGTATAATCAATGCATATACATTAATTTAGATATGAATAAAGAGACAAGCAAAGTGCTTTTTTTGTATTGATTTTGAATTGTATCCATGTTTAAACTAATGCTTTTCTTGGCAGAAAAGGGGTTTCCAATTGAAATGTCATTGCATTTGGGTGGTCAATGTTCAGTTCCTACTGTAGTGCTTGAAGCTCAGTTATTAATACTGTAGTCAAGCAGTGGCAAACTCCAACTTTAGATGTACATTGGGGCCACTGTTTTGACTTTGTGGACCATACCCTGTAGATACTCTGTGAAAGCAATCATGCCAGGCCTGATCTTTAACTAGGGCTACCATATCTGGGCTGCAAAAAGACAGATGACCACATGCACTCTCTTTGCTGCCATTTAGAGATTGTCTATATTTTTGCAGCCCAAACATGGTAGCTCTATATTGTGGATAGTTGGAGAATGGATTTTGCTTGGAAATTTAGTCAACTGTCCCCTGGAATTTCTTCCCAAGAAGGAATAAGTTACAGTCAATTGCATGTGCGTACTGTTCTCTGAAGCATTCTGCTCTTGGCTGGAGCTGTTTATTACTGAGTGCCTTTATTAAAATGGGACTACAGATTTAATATGTTATTTGTTTGATCCAATCTTTGCCATGCCTCATTTTTCGGGTGCAAGGCACAGGCATTTCTCTCTATAAGTGATTAAGAGACACCTGATTTGCTATTGATGGCCCTGAAAGAAAGGCTTTTATTTATCACCAGATAACAAGCTTACAGAAGAATGAGGCTCTACAGAGGTGGAATGGTCTCTTTATGAGGCAATGAAGGAATGGGGTCTGTTGCTGCAGATAAAAAAAGTTACAAAAGTGCTGAAAAAAGTGACTTACATACGTTTCCTTGAACTTACGACCATCACAGCATCCCTGTAGACACATGATCAAAATTTGGCAGCCACCAGGGACTTATGATGATTGCAAAGTCCCAGGATCATGTGATCACCATTTACAACCTTCCCAGTTGATTTCTGACAAGCAAATTCAATGGGGGAAGTAGGATTCACTTAATGATCACATGCTTCGCTTAACAACTGCAGTGATTTGCTTAATGTCCATGGCAAAAAAAGGTTGCAAAATCAAGCATGAGTCTCTTCACAACCACCTGGCTTAGCAATGAAAATTCTGGTCTCAACTGTAGTTGTAAGTCGAGGACTACCTATATCAGTGGTGGAAAACCTATGGCACGCATGCCAGAGGCGGCACTCAGAGCCCTCTCTGTGGGCACACACACCGCCGCCACTAGCAGCTCACGCAGGTCCATTAGGCCACCGCCACCGCCCGGAGCAGCAGCCCCGGCCAGCACAAAGCATGCAAAATAGCCGGCTAGCAAGCTCGTAGAGGTGTTAGAGCATCGAGGTGGCCACACCTACCTGGCCACACCCACACAGTCTGCCGTGACAACTGCAGCCATACCCACCCAGTGGGCCACGGCCCCATGCCCCACCTGAGGGCACCACAATGCTGATGGGGCTCTGGCACTTTGCAATAAATAAATGGGTTTTGGGTTGCGGTTTGGGCACTCGGTCTCTAAAAGGTTCGCCATCACTGACCTATATTGATATAAGTCATAATTGTGATATCCTATAAATTGTTTTTGAACGATGTGTTTACAGACAACACAGAGTGGACCTCAAAGCCCACCAGAATGTGGTTGCCGGGGGGATTTTGGATTTCGAGGTTATCAAGGCCCACCTGGACTTCCAGGACCTGCTGGAATCCCAGGTAAATAATTAGAAAACAATTGTACAATGATGAACACTTGAAGGGGTTGCTTGGTTTCTGTGGCAGTTTGCATAGCAGAAAAGATGTATTGAGCTTCTTGATGCATCACGTCTCAGTGTTCTTGGGCTATTACTCTAAATGGTGCACTACCTGGAACATCTGGAATACTGTAGTGGCATTCCTTATCCTGCTCCTTTCCTACTGTATTCTCTTGGCTTATTCCTTCAGTCTCTTAAATCAAATGCATAATAGCAGAATTCTAGACTCGGAAGCAGCCATTTAGGCCAGTGCTTCTCAACCTCAAACAACTTAAAGATGTGTAGACTTCAACCCCCAGAATTCCCCTGCCAGCATGCAGAATTCTGGGTGTTGAAGTCCACACATCTTAAAGTTGCTGAAGTTGAGAAGCACTGAAACACTGATTTAGACCATTGATTCTTCCCATAGATGGCTGTCCAGATTCTGCCCAAAGACATATAGTAAATGATAGACCTTCCCCTCGGTTTGGAGTCTGCTAGCTAGGCAGTCTCCCTGTGTACCTTGCCACCAGCTGAGCTTCCTGGTCCCGTCAACATTTGGCCTTTTAAAAATTAAATTTTAAAACATTGTGAAACTGATGTGCTTCAGTGAAAAATACCAAATAATGGTTGACTCTGTCATTTTGCCCACCAGTACCCGAAAGGACGTGGGAGATAGTGGTGGCAACAACCATGCTGGTAAAATACTGCCTTGTAATTGCTTAAAATGTCCATGTCAGTAAACAGCGAACTCCCCATCATTTTGCAACTTTCCCATCATTTTGTAAACTCCCCATCATTTTGGAAGAGTGCCCACAGTTTGTTCTCAGAACTCCAAAGGGCCTACCATCCACCTCAAAGTTTAGGGATCCATGTTGTAATTTAACACCAATAACATGGTGGGAAAGGGATCAGAATGTTCTCCTAAGCAATATTTTAATGCCAATATAGGTAGTTATGACAGCTTTGCTTTTGCAATACCCTGTTTGTGTAAGAACCGGGTGCGCACTCAAAGTTGCAAAGAAGTCTTTGGATTGTGCCAGTTTTTTCTCCTACACTTTTTTTTAAATTTGATTAATGACAGCAGCAGCAGTTTTCATTCTTGCCATGCAGATTTTTTTTTTTAGTTCATTGTAGCCCTTTTAATAATTCTTTTATTACTGAGCTGAATAAAATGTTTTTATAAGCAGCTTTGGAGGGCAACAGGTTCAAATAACATGGCTATTTTGATATGTAACCAGGGTGAAGACAATTGATTATATAGCTAAACTGCAAGCCTTAACCAAAATGCAATGTTAGATTTCATTGATATCAACAGCAACGCCCATAAATTCTATGAATTTCTTGTTTCATATCACGTATCTATAAACGACTGAAGGCATGAGGAAAAAAATGTAATGTAATAAAATGATGTAGTTCATTAAGTTAAAAAACATGAAAATGTTCTTCAGAAGATACTGATATAATTCATCAAGTAATTAATTAGGTACTTTAATGAGAGGCAAATGAAGAAAATAATTCTATCAGTATGGTTCAACTTTAAATACGTTGCAACATACTTACACATATGTAAGTTACAACAGCACTGAAAAAAGTTACTTATGATTGGTCCTCATACTTATGACTGTCACAGCATTCCAACAGTCACATTATCAAAATTTGGGCACTAGATAATCAGCAAGCATTTTTAATAGTTGGAGTATCCCAGATTTGCCTGATTGCCATTTGTGACTTTCAAGTGTGAAAAATGGGGACCACAGTTATATTTCAGTTACGATGATTTTTTGCTCATGCCTGTACACAAGAATTGGTCAACTAGTGGGCCAAGAGCGGGCAACTAAATTTCATTTTTGATGTGTGCCGTTGTGCCCACAGTAAAAAAATGACAATAAAGGTTATCTTATCTTATCTTATCTTATCTTATCTTATCTTATCTTATCTTATCTTATCTTATCTTATCTTATCTTATCTTATCTTATCTTATCTTATCTAACGTTCAGCACTAAATTGGTGCTAGATAAGAGCCAGCGGAATTCAAGAGGGGCTGGACTTAGATTGTTTGTGGGAACCTAATGATTCTAGGCTGATTACTTGCTTGACTCTGCCCCAAGGCTCTGCCTGCTCCTTTCCTACCTCTTCTCAGCTGGCTTACAATAGGCAAAGTCAATGGGGGAAGCTGAATTCACTTAATGACCATGTGATTCACTTAAAACTGCAGTGATTCATTTGACAATCATGGCAAAAAAGGGCATTGGGCGTAATTCACTTAACTATTGCCTTGCTTAGCAATGAAATTCTGATCCCAGTTGTGCTTGTAAGTCGAGGACTGCCTATACCGTGTGCATAAGTGTGAGCATTTTTTTTGTAGACTATGTTCTAGTTGGGTAATGAGAAGACAGTAGCTCATGCTTCTGAATGGTGCTGTAGAGGTTTAGCAATTCCACGCTCAGAGATTTTGTAACAATCCCAAAGAGTGGGGAAAGGAGCATGGACCGTAACCCTTGCTCTGGATCAAGTCTCGGAATGCATCTACCTCTGGAGAACAATTTTCATTTCTTTCCTTCTATCCCGCAGCTGGTGTTACCATGATGTCTTGTCAATATTTTCCTGGCACCAGAACCCTCCAAAGGGCTGAGTTCCTTAACTGCCAACTGCCTATTTTTGACCTGATTTGAATGCTTTTATACCTTTATATCTGTGTTGATGCCCTGGGAAATCAGCAGTTAGTTAGCACTTGATTGTAACCTGTTACCATAGTCTTTGACTTATGAGCAGAATTGAACCCAAAATTTCTGTTGCTAAAGAGGACAGTTGTTAAGTGAGTTTTGCCCCATTTTATGACTTTTCTTGTCATAGTTGCTAAGTGAATCAGTGTAGTTGTTAAGTTAGCGACATGGTTGTTAAGTGAATCTGGCTTCCCCATTGACGTTGCTTGTCAGAAGGAAGCAAAAGATGATCACATGACTCTGGGACACTGCAACCATCATAAGTGGGAGTCAGTTGCCAAATCTCTGAATTTCAATCACAGGACAATGAGAATGCTGCAATGGTCGTAAGTGTGAAAAACAGTTATAAGTCACTTTTTTCAGGGTCATTGTAACTTCAAACGGTCACTAAATGAATGAGTGTGAGGACTATCTATATAAGATTTTGTCCTGAAAATGTACAAAAAAAAATCCTAGGACAGAAATGAAGGAAATTCACCTACTGTCCAAGAAAGCCACTGTTATTATTGATTCATCAGTACAGTTTTCCTTCTCAACATACCCTTAATTTTTTTAGGCCAGTGCCTTTCAACATTAGTGTTGTTAAACTGTGTGAACCTTGACTCCCAGAATTCCCCAGCCAGCATGTTTAAATATTCAGTTCCTATCAAGTTTCTTCTTATCTATCCCTGCCCTTTTTTGTACTATTTTAGAAAGGCTATCTGGGCCTCAGTACTTACGAGTGCTCTAGATATATTGAACTATAATTTCCATCATCCCCAGGCATTGGTGGCTAGGGAAGATGGGTGCTGTAGTACTAGAATATATATATCTAGAGGATACCAGAATGAGAAAAGTTAAATCTAATTTAGTCCAAAGAATGAAAACAAACTTGCATGGAGCCTTGTAAAGCTTGCATTTCACCGAACAACCTATTGATTGACTGCCCAAAGGAAACCATGGAAACAATGGAAATAATGGATTACCTGGCACAGAAGGATCGAAAGGTGACAAAGGAGACAAGGGGGACTTGGGACTCAGAGGTGAGCGAGGCCATCAAGGACATAAAGGAGAAAAAGGTTATCCTGGCATCCCGCCAGAGCTGCAGGTAATTTCCCCTTAATTTTCATGAGAGCATGATTTTTCCAAAAGTGATTTCCCATTGCATAAATTTATGGATGGGTTTGTTTGTTTACCTGACTATGATCCCAAATATTTGTGGGTGGGCTGTGTCAATACTTTGAGGCAGTCCAGACAAGAAGTGCCAACTAAGAGTATACAGGTAGTCCTCAATTTACAAGGGCAGTTGTAACACGACATTAATGGTGAGATTACTATATTAAAGGAATGTTGCAAGTCTGAAAGTACATCTCTCCTGCCTCACCTTTACATCCCTGCAATTACGTGACTGGGATTCAGATACTTGGCAACTGACTTGCACTTATGATGGTTGCAGTGTCTCGCAGTCACGTGATCACCATTTGGAACCTTCCCTACCAGCTTCCCACCAGCAAAAGCTGCCAGGGAAGATGAGAAATCCCTCCCATAAGTTGCTTCCACTGTTTTTTCTCCTGAGGACCCTGCAATAGATGATGAGATTCAGGGATCTCATTCAACAGAGCACCTACCTGCTTACAGCACCCTCACCTGCACCTTGTAGTGCCCATAAACTCTTGCATGGCACTGCAACAATCCTTCCCATATCTGGCCACATTTATGCCATGCTGCACCCCTCTGCCCAGCGGCACTCCATAACACTTATCATAAAGGGTAACACTGAATTAACCAGCCAGTGGCATGTCTCCTTCGCTTAACAATCACGGTGTTTGCTTAACCACTGCGAAAAAGTCACAAAATTAAGATTTACCTGATTTACGACCATCAAGACTTATGACTGAAATTGTAGGCTCAATTATGGTCATAAGTCAAGGACTATCTGTACATTCTGGACACCCCTGCTATCACTATTGGTGCACAGTTTACATTTTTGTTTGTTTGTTAAAGCCAAAGTAAATCTGTCAAGACTTCTTTATTCTCTCCATGCTGGAGCCGATCTGACAAATCCCCTAAAACGTAACGCTTCTTGTGGCTGAGATGGCATGAAGGGATCTCCACAGACTCAGCTGCTACGTTAAAGTGTACAGTAATCTTAAATGGAGCTGTTTGTGTTTTAGACATTCATAGATGTTTTTCTTTCTGCGTATGAGTGGATCTCTGTTCGTACATAAATCAATGGCAGTGTTGTTAGTCAGGTTACACGCTGGCCCAGATCCTAGTGATGCATTTAGAAAATCAAAGTTTATCTCTCTTTCTCTCTCCCCTCTCCTCCTTCACCAACTAAACTGGGAAAGAAGTTGATACAGAATTGACTGCTTTCAACCATGTCTTCCAATCTGCCTTTCTCCTGTTCTTTAAATGCTAACTCTATTTGCATAGGTTGCATTTATGGCTTCAATGGCAACCCACTTTAGTAATCAGAACAGCGGAATAATCTTCAGTAGCGTGGAAACCAACATTGGCAATTTCTTTGATGTAATGACTGGACGATTTGGCGCTCCAGTGAATGGTGAGTACAGTGCATTCTGTGTGAATTTTGTGCAAAAGAAACAATAATTTGCCTTGAATGTTCTTTATTCAATCAAGCAGAACTTTTCCCCCTTGAAGCTTCAAACTGATGTTGTGTTTTACTTTGGATCGAACACAAAGGCAAACATTGTGATTTTTTCTAAACATATCTTCTTGATAGATTGAAATATGACGTCCATAGCTTATTATTATTTTTGCAGAACCTAAATATAACATTTTGTGATTGCTTGTTCAGAAAGGGTGAATTCTGACAGATTCTATAAAAAATAACAAGAACTTCTGTTTGGACCCTTTTTTAAAAAAATAGGAAGTTTTTCCCCCTTTATTGCTCTTGTGTAGGCAATTTGCATGAATGTAACTTACAACTAAGGAATGTCCTTGTGTTAAGTGCCTATAAAATTTCAACAGGAAATAATGGAAGGTACAGTACAGGGAATAAAAAAGCCAATATATGAGTTTTGCAAACTTATTTATTTCTGTCCTTTATATACTGCTGTACTCTGTATGGATTCCCAGCAATTTACAATAAAGCAGTAAAACAATATTGAATTAGGACAATACCATGGTAATACAGTAGAGTAGAATAATACAGATGGCACACATTCATAATTTCTTGAGTACATTCTTGAGTACATTTTTATGGATTTCTTAGAATAGAAGTAACTCAGATTTGCTGTACATACTCAGTAATCTGATTCTCCAGATTAGGTTATTGATCAGGTTCTTTCCATGTTGACAGTCTCATTGGGATGCTGGGCAAAATATCTGTAGAAAAACCTGATCAATACAAGAACCCAACTGCTAAGTATATAAAGTTGTTTTATTAGCTTCTAATAACTAATAACATTTCTTAGGCTCAAGACAATATCAAAATAGAAACTTTAAACAGTCCAAAAATTAGATTTTGGAAACCCAGAAAATAATATTATTCTCCCTAAAACTTTTTAAAGGCAACCTAGTTAAGCTACTATCGCTTTTACCACACTGTAATAAATTAAACAGTGTGCATTTATTAATCACTGCTTTTGCTATATGACCACATTCACTGGTAAAGTTAATACTAGACTGGAAATGAGATCTGTTGGTCACAAAAATATATCCATCTTTTTATATCTCTCTTTCCCCACATCTTCAATTTATGGAAAATTTGTGGAGCTTAAAAAATGTTCCAAATTGGCATTAAAAAAATAATGAAAGCCTTTAAGGTTCCAAAATAGATTCTAAGCTTCAGGACCAGATTACCTCATATTGGATTGTTTCAGAGATGAAACAGAATATTTTGCAAGTGTGGATATTCATCTTAGACAAGAAGATGAATGAATTCTTAACAATTGTGGCTAAATGTGTGTACTCTTAAGTGTGGAGGGATTCTTATTGTATTTGGTAAGTATTAGTTCTGAATATATGTACAGGTAGTCCATGACTTACACAGTTCATTTAGTGACCATTTGAAATTACAATGGCACTGAAAAAGTGATTTATGACCGTTTTTCACACTTATGACCCTCGCAGCATCCCCATGGTCATGTGATCAAAATTCAGATGCTTGGCAACTGACTCATATTTATGACGGTTGCACTGTCCCAGGGTCACATGATGAGGAGATTGTTGAAGCAGCTGTGAAGGAACATTTATCTTGTTATCTGTGCCATTGAATTATTCAATTGTACTATATATTTTCTCTCTTCCCTTCTAGGGGTTTATTTCTTCACCTTTAATATGATGAAGCATGAAGATGTTGAAGACGTCTCTGTGTACTTGATGCATAATGGCAACACAGTATTCAGTTTATACAGGTGTGTGCGGTGCATTTGAGGCTTACAAATATGTGAAATAAATTTGGAAGAGGAACTGAAATTCAGGATAGAGCACATGAGCTGCCTTCTAAGATTCTCAGCTTCAGTCCCTAAAACAGGGGTCCCCAACCCCCAAGCTGCAGCCCATTACCAGGCCATGTCTTGTTTGAAACTGGGCCACAGTGCATGCGAAGCTCCACTTATGCGAGCGGAGGGCGCTCGTGCATGATGTTCCATTTGCACAAGCATCATGCGCAAGCACAAGCACCTTCTGCTCATATATGAACCTCAATTTGCGTGAGTGTAGGGTGTGCGCACCTACTCACACCAGTGGAGCTATGCACACGCATGTGCGCCTGCCACTCACACACCCCCCATCCCTGGCTGGGGCACCAAGGTGGAAAGGTTGGGGATCGCTGCCCTAAAACCTCCAATTTTAAAAAGAAATGGGTTACGGGTAAGAGGACAAACCACTAGGGTAGGGGTGTCAAGCTGCCAGCCTGGGGTGGGCGTCATGCTGAAACCACGCCCACCCCAGCTCCAACAATGGGGAAAAAGTCACGATATGTCGCGATACATCACGTGATGTGATGTGGCGAGTTTGACACCCCTGCACGAGGGAAAGCTGCTATCCCTTAGCATAGATTATCTGATTAAGAATTAGGATTGCTAAACTGGAAAAATGACCAATAATAGATTTAATGAAGAATTTATCTTGCCTGATATAACACTGCAAGATAAGTAGGTAGATTGCATTGTCTTTAGAGGAAGTTGGAACCCTCAATTACTTTTGCCTATGTTGAAATGGCCAATCTGCTGCTTTAGGCCTGCAAAGTGGTACAGGTAGTCCTTCATTTATGACAATTGCTTAGCGACTGAAGTTAAAATGGAACCCGAAAATGGCGCTTGAGCTGGATTTGAAGTTCCAACTGCCATTCCCCCCCCCAGTCATGTGATTACATTTTGGATGCTCATCAACCGGCTTGCATTTATAGCTGTTTGCAGCATCCTATGGTCATGTGACCATGATTTATATATATATTTTTCCCCAGTATATGTTTACTTCCAGTTTCTGGCACAAAATGCCCATTATAGACAATGGGTTCATTTAATGGTTGCAGACTTCCTTTTTTAACATTGTCGTATCAGCAAACAGTCTCTAAAAAAGGCAGTTACTAAATGAGGACCACCTCTAGGGATTGCAACAATGCTTAAAATGTGAAGAACAAACCAGTTTACCTTTTGTATCTCTGTTGTTAGCTACGAATCCAAGGGAAAATCTGACTCGTCAAGCAATAGCGCAGTGCTTAAACTTGCCAAAGGAGACGAAGTGTGGTTGCGGATGGGCAACGGGGCACTGCATGGAGATCATCAACGCTTTTCCACTTTTGCTGGGTTCCTTCTTTTCGAAACCAAATAGGTCTACTCACTGGAAATGAAGTACAATATTGCTATTCGGTTTCCCTTGCTCTTTGGATTAGCATGGGAACATAGTAAAATCCCAGGGTCTGTCTTGACACCAGTATGCTGTGAACTATGAAACGTGGTAAGAAGAGGTTAGGCCTGAATTTATATATGCCCTTTTATGACATTTTGCATCCCACTGCACATTCTTGCCTTCTTGCTAATGGATATTGAATAGTTACCAAACGCCTATTCCTAGTAATTTAATAGAGTGGTGATTATAGCCTCTTCTTTTTCCATTTTCAACCAGCAATTTTCATATGATCTTGTGCTCTAATGGATATTTCATGTACAAACATTCAGATGGGATATCGTTGTATCAACAAGTCATGTGTGTTTGGAAGCTCCTGTGTTTTTAAATGCAAAAATATAAATTCAGGTAGTCTTTGACTTACAACCATTCCTTTAGCGGCTGTTTGAAGTTACAATGGCAATGAAAAAAATGACATATAACCAGTCCTTGCACTTACAAGCGTGGCAGCATCCTCACAATTACATGATCAAAATTTGGGCACTAGGCAACCGTATATATTTATGACAATTGCAGTGTCCTGGGGTCACATAACCACCATTTGCAACCTTCCCAGTCAGCTTCTGACAAGCAAAGTCAATGAGTAGAAGCTGGATTTGCTTAACAACCACATGATTTAACAACCATTGCAAAACAAGTAATAAATTTGGGCACGACTCATTTAACAACCACTTTGCTCAGCAACAGAAATTCTGATCCCAATTATGGTTGTAAGTTGAGGATTACCTATACATATCCATCTCCACTCTGCAATCATATTATAACACGGGGATATACTTACACTATATATGCATAAATATATCAAAAACAGGGAAATAACATTTGGAAGGAGACTAGCTGCACTTTTTCAGACAGCTTTATGAAAAAAAGCAAAAGCTTTCCAGATGAATCCAGTGAATATTGACTATTTTAGCAAGTAACTCTTAAAATACCACACAAACAACTGTGAGATTTTTCCTCTTGGTTTAAATAATTGATTGAATCCTGCATTTAATGTTTTGAATGGGTTTAACATAGGTAAAATTGAATTGGTTGGCTTCAAACAGATAAGTGCAACAATCTCAAAATGTGCATTTTTGTGTGTTTGTGTGTCTATATTCTGTGGTCAATGAAGTGTATCCTTTCTGTCACTTTGACTGAAGATTTGCTATAGATCTTCTAATTTCCACTTCTTCTCAGTCTTTGAAAAATAAATATATCAGTTTTAGGGCTGATTTTTATTTTCATCCTGTGTGAAAGCATTTTAAGAACAAGCTGATTAGATTCTGGTAAATTATCCATTGGCAGAGCATCTGCAAAGGATAGTCTTTTTAAAGCTCGTAGGCTATATATTACTGCGAGACTTAAGTCTTTTAAACAATGTTTTTAAGTATACATTGGTACATTGAATATTTTAGACTTAGTAGGAATTGCAATCTGTAGTAGATGTTCTTAAAAAAATGTAGCTTTCTTTAGAATGTACCAAAGAAGAATGTAATCTTTTTAAAGTATATTAGCAAGATGATGGCATGCTTTCAAAACATAGTTTCACTCTCTTATTCATTTACTAATAATAGTATTCTGACCCCTGTTCTTAGTATGGATGCCTTCTGAATTTGTTTTTATGTGTTTCAACTATTTGTTTATTTTGTACAGAACACTTACTAAATAAAGACCATTCTGAATAAGTATTTTGTGCACTTATGACTGTAATTCCAGGCACAATCATAATGGTCTGATTCCATATTAGGTAGCCTCATATCAAAGACAATTAGTAACTTGGCTTTCAAACAAATTATACTTAGGGTGCTTAGAACATACAGTATAATTATATGTTCAAACCCCTATTCCAAATGCAGGTAGTCCTCGACTTAACGATCAAAATTGAGTCCAAAATTTCTGTTGCTAAGCGACACAGTTGTTAAGTGGGTTTTGCCCCATTTTACCTCTCGTGCCACAGTTGTTAACTGAATCCCTGCAGTTGTTAAGTTAGTAACATGGTTGTTAAGTGAATCTGGCTTCTCCTTGACTTTACTTGTCAGAAGGTCACAAAAGGTGATCACATGATCTTGGGACACTGCAGCCCTCATAAATGAGTCAGTTGCCAAGCTGCCTGAATTTTGATCACATAACTATGGGGATGCTGCAATGGTTGTGTAAAATAAGTCACTTTTTTCCAATACTTGTGTAACTTCAAACGGTCACTAAACGAAGTGATGTAAGTTGAAGACTGCCTGTACAGAGAGTCTGTCATCCTTCACTTCCTGGACAATGGGTGGGATGAAATTTCTTCTAGGGCTGATAGATGAGGCTCAGCCATTCTCACCTAAATGCAATATTCTTCCCAAGCAGCTATATATCGTTTCCCTTCTCCTCCTGCATGCATTTCCCCTTTCAATTTTGCAGTCTCAGGAAAACTACATCTGCCTATAGTTCACTTCCTGTAAGGTAAAAGATAAAGGAGACCCTGTGGATTTTAGTCAGCTAGTCATTGCCGACTATAGGGAGTGGTGCTCAGCTCTGTTTCAAGGCCATTGAGCCAGTGTTGTCAGAAGACATTTCCCGTTATGTGGCCCGCATGTCACACAGCGCTGCCACTTTCCATCAAAGTGATACCTCTTTATCTACTTGCATCTGCATGCTTTTTAACTGCTAGGTTAGCAGAAGCCGGGGTGAGGATGGGCTGCCAGTTTTCCAGCCAACAAACCCAGCGTCTTAACCACTGAGCCACTGTACCACCCTATCACTTCCTATAGCCAAAATATTTTGGTAGTGCTACAGAATCAGGACCTTTCACTCAGGTCTCTGCGATCTTTGAGAAGAGGAATCAGCTTTAATCAAGAAACGAAATGAAACTGACTGGGCTAACTGTGAACTGCAACCTCCAAGGACTACAAAGACAACCTAAGCAGAAACAGAGAGAACAGAATTTATCTAAGAGGGTGTGGGAAGTCAGCCCCCCCCCCCAGAGAAGGAAATATTAAAAGGGCAGAATGTTATATTTCCTCAAAGGATCTTAAAGAGGCAGAAAAACATGCCCAGTTTTTCTTAATAGCCCAAAGTCTCCCTCCCCCAAGCAGAAACTAGCTCTGTAGAAATGCAGGTGTAAATAATCCATTCAGGAAGGTTGAAGCTAGAAGATTAAGAAGACAAAGACACCTAAAATCTACATACCCCACCCAAACTCTAAGACAACATAATAGGATTCACTCACAGATGCCAAAGGGGCACACTCAGACTCAGGTCAAAATGCATGACACAGGAAATACAAAGGCTCAAACAGGAACAGGAAACAAACTCAAGAGCCCAAAAGGGTATAAAACCCACTCCCTACATGTGCTTCCTCTCTTTTCTTCCAGAGCCATATTTCTGTCTGGCTCTCCTCTTCAATAAACTGCAACCTTCTTTCTAAAGCAGTTGCCATGTTGTTTATTTCCGGCTTGGACTGGACCCTGATGAAGACTATGGAAACATTCACCCAGAATCCTCTGAAAGGGCAATAATAATATAAAATCATCCAATCTCTTTATAAAGTATAACAGGGGTCCCCAACCTATGGGCTGCGGCTGCTTGGCTACCAGGCCGCATGAAGGGATGGCCAGTCACGCCCCCCACACTCACGCTAGCGGTGAGCATTCCGCCGGCGCTAGCGCCACCCTGCCCGAGCAGGGCAGTACATGAAACCACACCCCCTCCGGTCTGCAGAAAAAACGCTCTCCACGGAACTGGTCCCTGGTGCTCAAAAAGTGGGGGACCTCTGAAGTATAAGATAGATGATGTGGTTCATGCATTGCCCACACACCAAAAGAACCGGATAGCGAGCAATACAGCTGTGAAGAAATATCTAAAAAAGAAGGATTCAATTCTCCAGCTTCAATGTATGATTGCTATTAGCAAAAGTACATATATTTTTGGTGTAATGCCAGTACTTCCAGATAGATTCTCTGGACCATCAGAATAAAAGATCTGTCTCATTTATATTATAAAATATGAGAAAGAAAAAATGCCTTATATTTTGTGCCAGCTCAGTTTTACTTAAAATCAAGACAAGAAATAATTATTTAGCATATGCATATCATACATGAGCTAGCAATATATATTAATATTTCATCTAGATTAATAGAACCGAATAAAATATAAATGTTAAAAAGGTCTATGTTCAAATACCAATGTCTAGGCCATCTAACCATTGGATCAAAATACATGACAACGAAAATGAAAATAAAGCTGCTTTCTGCCATCTAGAGGGCACATATACAGGCACATAAATATTCATATAGCTACACCACACTCTGTAAAAACAATTTTTGCTTGGCTTAAATCCTGTTACTGGCAAGTACTGTATTTTACGGCAAATAATGCTGGTCCAAAATATTTATCTACCTGAGGACAAGCAGCAAATATAAGCTGCAAATCCAGGCTACCCAACTTATTTTTTACATCTAGAATCTCCTTCTGAAAGTAAAAACACCATAATTATAAATAAGATGGTGAATATATTCTAGGGACATGAGGAATTGGCTTGACTGAATGAAAGGGTCAGTTTTATAAAGTGGTTGGCATTGATTGAAGCCAGTGTTTCTTAAATTGTTTTTCCCCTCAGGACCCCTTCATACTTTTAAAAAATAGGAGAACCCCAAAAGAGCTTTTGTCCATGTAGGATATTTTTATCAATACAGGTAACCCTCAACTTACAACAGTTCATTTAGTGAACATTCAAAGTTACAACTGCACTGAAAAAAGTGAGTTATGACTGTTTTTCACACTTACGACTGTTACAGCATTTCCATGGTCATATGATCAAAATTCAGACACTTGGCAAATGACACATATTTATGACGATGACAGTGTCCCAGAATCAAGTGATCACCTTTTGAGAGCTTTTCACAAGCAAAGTCAATGGAGAAGCCTGATTCACTTAACAACCATGTCACTAATTTAATAACTGCACTTATTCACTTAACAACTGTGGCAGGAAAGGTTGTAAAATGGGGCAAAATTCACTTAACAAATTATCACTTAGCAACAAAAAAATGGGGCTCTATCGTGGTCGTACATTGAGGACTACTTGTATTTACTGTATTAAAAACTGCAATTGACACATTTGCTGCCACAATCAGTTGACATGATTGTTTGATGAGATTTTAATATTGTATTATTATTTTTTTTTATTTTTTTTTATTGAAAATTTTTAAAAGTTTTACAATATATCTCCCCCCCTCCCTCAACCCACCCTTCCCCACCCCCCTCCCTTCCCCCCGACTTCCCAGAGCTACACACAGGGTTTACAATACAATAATTATATTCTATCTTAAATTATGTTACCCTAAAATTAACAATTCTATAACATCCTTTAGCTCCCTCTTAAAC